>NW_027506902.1:0-145000 GCF_052324685.1 Brachyhypopomus gauderio
AAAGGTCCCCCTGTCTGCACCCCTGCATCATATGAATAGATTTTGATATGTTTCCATTGGTCAGTATTTCTGCATATTGTTCTGTATACAACCTTGGAACTCGTCCGCCTCGGTACTCGACATATTCGGAGTTTTATTTAGAGATATGGGGGCCATATTTATACATAAAATGTAGATTATTAATTTATAATGGAGATTATTAATCCACCTGACCTAATTAAGAGTAAAATAAATGATTGCCACCTCAGTTCATAGTGCTAATAAAAATACATTGTCAGCAGTTTTTTCCAGTCGATTTATTTTCAATTCCAACTTTTATCACTAGGTGGCAGTCAAGCCCAACCTTAAAGATTACGCTTTTTTTTTTAGAGTTACAGTACTATGCTTGACAATGTGACACCTATATTACAGTTTTTCTCAGTCAGTTTGGTTCATTTCTCATATCAGAATTGAAATTCTCAAAACAGTTCATTTAGTCTCCACATCTCCTTGTCACTTGTGCACATCATAATTGAATTTCTCCTGGTGTTTAACATTTTGCAAATGCTTTTGTACATATTGCAAATGGACATGGGCAGTTGTCTGTTGTTTTTTACATTATGTGTTGCTTATGTCATGTTTCTCAAAATGTGTTGTACGGATTGTCTGTTGAATTGTCTTACCCTCCCAAACATTTAGTCTTTAGGTCATCGCCTAGGTCATTATATGCAAAAGTGCTGAACATGTTGTCATAATCTCTAAGGCATCATTTTACATTTATTTATTTAGGTTATTTTTTGTTACATTTTGTTAATTTATCCTAATTTGATTAAATTGTTTACAAGTGAACATTCAGTTACAGTAAGAAAGGGAATTGGTGAAGGCTTAGATCAACCAATGGTCTCCACCATAAGTCAGAGGTGTGTCTCATGAACCTTTACTGTAATTGGCAAACATTTATAGACGCTAAACACTGCATTATCACAAAGTCTCATAATGGAAAGACAAGGCCATGTACAGGGTGAACAGCAAATACGAGAAGTAAGACTGTGTGGTGTAGAGAGGTAAGACTGTGTGGTGTAGAGGAGTAAGACTGTGTGGTGTAGAGGAGTAAAACTGGTGTAGAGGGGTAAGACTGGTGTAGAGGGGTAAGAATGTGTGGTGTAGAGGAGTAAGAATATATGGTGTAGAGGGGTAAGACTGTGTGGTGTAAGGCTGAGGGGACAAAACAGTGAAATAAGGGCAACAATTGTGGACCATGCTTGCTGGGTGCAGCCGAATATTGGAAGAACAACTGTGTCTTCAATCGTTCAAACATTTCATAGAGAAAACATGTATGTAATTCAGAAATGTGCTCTCTGCTGTAATGCTGCACATTGACGTAAATTCTGACATGTTATTCTTTTTTTTTCTTATACCATATATGATATCAAGACTAGCTCATGGGGAGGCAGAGGTTCCATTTTCACACAACAAGAGGAGGCTGTATGTGCTTAGGTTGTTTTGAATGTGTAGAATAAGTTTCTAATTTTGCAGTTTTCTCCAGTCAGTTGTCTGTCTTTTCTGAATTTCAGTCGAATTTTTTTTTGTCAACAAATTGCAGTGCGAACAATACAGTCAAACAATATTGCTGTACAAATTTGATTCCAGTCCAATATCTTTCTATCAGTCTCCCACATACAGTCATGTGTAACTTTGTGTTCCATGTAAGTTTTATGTGTGTAACATGTATTTGATACACCACAGAATGTGCAGCGTTCTTGAAATCAAAAGCATAGCTAGTTTCCATCAGAATATACAGTCTGCACAGACTGTGACTTATAGTTGCACTGACAACATGACTAAGTATTTTGACTGCCTTGTTCATAGGCAATGGCACATAGACTAGATATTCTGATGGCACTGACAAATCGACTGACCTAAATATTTGATTTTGGGGCAAAAACAAAGAATTTTGAGTGAAGTATGTGATTTTGCCGGTATTTCATTGAGTTTTGCTGTTTGCACTAACTGTTTTGAGAAATGCACTAGTTGTGATGCCAATGTAAAGCATGATGTGAGAAATGAACCAAATCAACTGAGAAAAACTGTAATACATTTTATAATAGCATGAAAAGTTATCCTGTCACGCATTTATACCATAAATAAACAGATCGGACTTTAGTCTGCTCACTGTTTAAAGGTCACTGCTTTCCACAGGAAGGTGCCCAAACGTCTCACAGGTAGAGCTTTATATAAATAATTTTGCAGCTATAATTAAAATATATGGCTATTACTTCTTAATATTTATATGTTAAAATGTCTAAGATCAGAGAAAATGTCACTGAAACCTGCAGTCAGACTGAACATGGAGACCTGAAGTCAGGCTTGTTCTAGTGCACTGATGACCTCTGTATGAAATGGAGGCATGCTTATGAACAGTGGGCCCATGTGGTGTGTGTGACCATGCGCTGGAGATGCGTGTGTGCGCAAGCCTGTAGAGTGTGTGTGTGTGTGTGTGTGTGTGTGTGTGTGTGTGAATGTGCTGTGTCATCAGGCCCTGCATCATCTGCACTGTCACCGAGCCCATGCAAACATCTTATTAGCTACTGACGGGTCAGAATGTGTGTGTGTGTGTGTGTGTGTGTGTGTGTGTGTGTGTGTGTGTGTTTGTGTGTGTGTGTGTGTGTGTTTGTTTGTGTGCGTGTGTGTGTGTATGTGTGTGTGTGTGTGTGTGTGTGTGTGTGTGTGTGTGTGTGTGTGTGTGTGTGTGTGTGTAGAGGGTGATTCTCACGGAGATGAGAGCTCAGACATGGGCTTGACGAACCTGACATGCCTGGATAATCCAAAATGTTCCCGCCGCAGCCTTAGTCATGGGTAGTCCAGGGACAGCTGTTGCCAGGCAACCAGTGACATCACCACAGCCACACTTTTCAGCTCCATCAGAAGGTATGTGGAGAGGGAGGGTGAGGTGTGAGGGGAGAGAAGAGTATGGCTCAGGTTCACGCTGCCATATGGGCGTGTTTGCAGAGAAATGGGCATCTTTTCATCTTTCTGTCTGCTGTGTGGGGGAGAGGGCTAGAGAGGGTGTGCCTTCTGGGAATGTATCAGATAAATGTCCAGCTTCTGATTGGCCACTGTAGTACTTCGATGTAGAATTGTAGCTCTATCAAGAAGTGTGAGTGAGAGCTGTCTTACAAGGGCCGTCCCTCCATCACTAAGCTATCTATAAACTAAAGAGTGCAGAGGTGGATGAATGAGATACGGACGGATGGATGCGAGAATGTGTGCTGAGAAGTGTGCGAACGTACTGTGTACTGAACCTCTAACTGCCAATCAGAGTGTTATCTGTGTGTGTGTGTGTGTGTGTGTGTGTGTGTGTTAAGCCACCTTCCCTGGGCTCTGGTCCTTGCTCTTTTGAGCTGGACACTCCTTCATCCCCCTCTCCCCTCCTCCTTCTTAGACCCCCACCCCCTCCTCTCAGCAGGTGTTTGATTATGATGAGCTGGTTAGTCAGGGATTGTAAGAAAGGGGCCCATGTAGTGTAGCTTTAGCAATAACTCTGCTCACCTGCGCTTAGGAGAACAAGACCCTGTAACTGGATCCAAATCCTTCCCAGTCACCGAACATCAAAGAAATGACCAACAAACCGTCCTGAGGGTGAGTCATAATGTTAGCAGGTCTGTGTTAAAAATATGATGATGTAGCAACCAAAGCTTCCATAGCACTGGAACAGCAGGTTTAGAGCTAATGTAGAGCTTATCTAGAGCTCATCTAAACATGAATGCAGATTTATGGTACTGAGCAGATGAGATCCAGGGTGAAGGTGGGTCAGTGTGTAATGACAGTAGCGGGACAGTTTTGGGTCAGATGGGGACAGAAGAAATATGTAGGAAGGTGACTCTGCTGTGTGTGTGTGTGTGTGTGGAGGGAGGAGGGGGCAGCAATTAGCCAGATTGTGTGGATTAGTGGCATTGAGGCCTACTGATAGTCTCCTCTATATACAAGCATTTGATGAAATGCAGTCTAGATCTCACTTTTGCTTGTTCTTGGATCAACCTTGTGTCGAGGATCAGACTTGGACAGCATGACAAGCAAATGTAAGAGTGAATGAGAGAGATATATAGAATGAGAGAGAGAGCAATAAAGAGAAAGAAAGAAAGAAAGAAAAGAGACTGCATTTTGAAGGAGAGGGCATAAAAGGGTTCCTTCATACTTCAGCATCATCATGCACATTTTTCAGTGCCAAAGTATCACTTCATGTTTGAAAACTAAGCTTTGGGATTGTACCAAATATCACTGCTGTCAATTCCAAGCTGTTGAGCCAAAGGTTCCTACACAGGTTCACAGGTTTCACAGGTTCCCACAAGTTCCCACAAGTCTTCATAGTGCAGATTTTTTCTGAGTTGTGAAGTCCAATCATTTTGTGTCAAAGACGTCCACATAGTCATATCAGTTGTCATGTGAAATGTGTTTCACCTCACAACAAAAGGAAGAACTCCAGGAAACCATCCCTATCATGTGTATCTCCCTCCCTATATATAGTTTAGATATACACTCCACATTAAATAGTCAGCACTTTATTAAGAAATGTTCACATATCATTGTCCAATCTTGTTTTTCTGGGAAAGTGTGATTTAATTGCACAACAAACAATAAACAAACAAAAACTAACATTGTTTTACTCCTGAATAAATAATATGAACAAAACAAAAATGTGTATTACATTTTAATGGAGGAAAAAGTTAGGACATTACCCTACCCTTAAACTAGTGTTTACATATATGTGTGTGTCAGAAAGTGTGTGTATGTAAAGAACTGAGTAATCTTCATGACCATTAGAGGGCATTTCTGCATCACAAGGTCACAGCACATTGTGTGTGTGTGTGTGTGTGTGGCACAACTAATGACAAGAAAAATAATCCAAAATCTATATATCCGATACAAACTGTATTAATAAATAATGTTTATTTTTATAGCACCTTTCAAGATCAGGGTTGGCCATCAATAAATAGGAACAAAAAACTAGGGAGTACAGAGACCAGTGAAACAAAACAATACAATGCAGATAGTGTGAAGGCCTAAGAGACAGCAGTATGTATGTGGCTGGTGTTGAGGGGCTTTAAACTTCTACCTACCACTTTAGCCCAGCGTGTTCGTTTGATGGGAAGGAGATAGCAGGAACCACCATACCAAAATTATAGCAATAACAAAAAGGCCTTTATTAAAACAGAGATATCTCTGGGGATCTCACATCCTAACATTTACATCAGAGAGACCCAACAAGTGTTTGTACATGCCGTCTTTATATACGATTTCTCCGCCCCCAAACGCTTAGATCTTCTATACCTTACATGGTGTTGTCGTTTGAGCAAACATGATTTTGCTGTTCAAGCAGACATGACTTTTCCATTTGTTTCAACATATTAGAATATCTGTTCAAAGGGATGCTGTCCTACACCGGTATGTTGTACTTCTCCTTTATCAGTCTAACACTGCGGTCCTCAACTTCCTGTTGACCGGGTCATCTTCCCTTTGAAACTCCTTACACATCATGATTTCCCAAGGCCCTTCTTAGGGTTTGCAGCTTAAACACATCTAATGCAGTAGTTATATTTAATTACTATATTATGTTAATGGTAAGCAAAATATATTGTTGCTAATGCTAGTGCTAAGCAAAAATAAACCCAAAATCACAACAGACCCTCTCTTGATCTCTGAGAAAACAGAGATCACAAAATATCTTCCAATGTTACCCTCTCATCTGACTCCCCATGATACAACAGTGACATCATCAATCACAGTGCTGATAAAGCATCACACTAAGTTTCTTACGCATGGAATACAACAACAATTTTACAGTTACTATTAAGATAATAAAGGCCTTGACCCACCATGGACCCTCATACAGGGGGCAGTCCCCTGAATGTCCTGGTGAGACAAACATTTTATGGCTTCACATTCAAATCAAAATCAAATCAAATATATTTGTATAGTGCTTTTCACAACACATGTTGTCACAAATCGCTTTACAGGATTTACAAGGTTAACAATCATACGGGCACAGAGGCTAGTGTTATTTTAACTCGTTGTTTGAGAGCTCCGTATCTCTGCGCGCTCAATGGTTCTGATGGTCGGCACTGGCTGAAGTGATACCACATTTCTCCTTTGCCCTTCAATTGGATGGCGTGTGATGTCTTCTCAATGACTTGGTGACTGGTGGATCTGCTCATGGCGTTGATTCTGACTCCTCCTTACGCCTGGACAGAATAACCTTCACAGACAGCTTTTTAATGCATTTTACCATTATTTGTGCAACCTTGTGGTTTTCCTGTCGGATGTCGCAAGCGCGTTGGGGGGCCCCCGAAAACTTCTCACTGTCATATGAGCTCATACGGAGTGAATCCTGTAACAAACTTCACTGAAGATCTTCTGGCCAACAATACAAACACATACATTTGTGCACATATCTTTTCCTTTATCCTTTGTTACCATTTATCCTTTCCAATTTACCCTGAGATTGAGAATGATAAACCAACCCATATTTGTGTCTCAAACCCAAATTTTGTTCCACAAATTTTAGCTTCTAGCTAGTGAAGTGCATCCCATTATCTGAGTACACTTAATTTATTATACAATGGTGCAGTATCCAGTAATTTTATCAACATTTTGCAGACCCAACATAAGAATTTATCCACAGTCACTAACAAATACCTTAGTCCCCGTACTGGTATTAATATGTCAGTGTAGTCAGTCTGGATCTCCTCTCCTGGCTCCTATTGCCCAGGAAACTTGCTTAGACCTGGTCTTAAAACACAAGTTATGTGCATTACAGATATTCACATTTTCAGTCCAGTCTGCTATTAAGTCAGTTAAATATGGATGTGACCAGTAACACATTTTCCTTCATTTTTGCTACCCCTTGTGCTTCAGACAACACTGAATTAATCAATTGACTTGGTAAAACGGTCTCTAGGTCCTTTCCAAACCTCCTTACCTCATTTACCACCTTTGTTTAACCACAACATTTTTCCTGTAGTTTACGTAGCTCTGAATCCTATGGCAGAGGAGACCACTGTCCTCTGCCCTGCAAACCATCTGATGGGCTCCTGTAACATATCCTGCCTCTTTTTAGCGGCCACGTCCGTAGCTGCATTCACTCTGTATTAAATTGCCCCCTTTTGATAACTTGAACATTTAATGATAGCAACTCTTACCAACAGTAACACCTTTTACATCTTCTTATCATTTAATGAATTTACCTCCTGAAGTGGTGTAACCTGCTCTCTTTGTACAGAGTTCTACATGAACCACTCCTACCACGTACGCAGAGTGTGTACAGATGTTAACTTCCTTGCCTTCCATCCAGCTTAGTGCTGTAATAACAGCCAAAAACTCAGCCCTCTGTGCTGATTGTACTACCCAGTTTTACCTGAATGTGCTACCTAGAACTCGCCTTACTATGATTTCCACCGACACGCCACCCTCATCCAGAGGCTGCAGATCAGGAGTTACTGAGAAGATCCTGTATTGGACTGGAAGAGAAAGATACAAACAAATATGGGCCAGTTTGATTTGAACAGGTCAGTGTGTTGATTTTAAACTAAACTTGAGGACAGCTTTTGAATAACAGCTTAAGTCAGTATGTCTTTACTTGTTACTTTGTTTACCTGTTGTTTGTTTATGAATCAATCCTTTAATTTATTTAGTAGTGAGTTTGTTTGTTGCTTTCTTTCAAGAAAGGATGCAGGTCCAGCCTCAGGACTGTTTCATTTAAAATCATTGCATACAAGCAGTTTATAGTTTGGCCATTTGGGAGCAGCATTTAGCATGTTGTTGGTGTGTTAAGACTGTATTACCTGTGCTGCTCGGTGTGTAGATGGACTTGTCTGTCTGAATGAATATGTAGCCTGACTGGAAGGAAACCATGACAACCTTCTCCAACACACTTGAGGGAAACTGCCAGCAGGTACACATACTGCTTCTCCAGGGGGTCATCACTGATGTAGCCTCTGCTATCAGGGATCTGAACCATTGCAAAGAGACCAGTTTGGGACTTTATAGGACTTCATTATCCATTAGTAATCCAATAGTATTTCACACTTTTTGGATGTTTTTGCAAGGATTGCTAATCATACAGGTAAATGCAGTAGTTTTTTGTACTTCAACCCCAGTTTTCTCCATGTAGCTGAATCAATAGTATTCAAGAGTACCATAGAAATTAGCTCATGTGAACTTTGATCATGGGTTAAAGCAAGACATTTTCATTTGACTGAAAATTTTTCCTGGCAAAAGACAATGCCAGCAATTACTGAAAATGTGGTATAGTTGGGACACAGCCTCTTTTGCCTAATTCTACACAATAAACACTGTAACATCTACTCCGCCCCAACCTATGTGAGGTCTTCATGTTTCCCTTAGTTTCGTTTTTAGTTGAATCTCCGTAGCGTTCCCCTGTCACGCCCCTTGATCCCGCCGCCCATTATTAGTCCTGATCAGCTGTCAAAACACTCCTTGATGTGTTTGGTTTATATTCCCGTGTGCCCAGTCTTTCCTTGTAAGTCAGTTTGGTTAACCTACTGTTGCGAGAGTTTGTGTGTTCTGTTCCCTGTGTTCGTTATCGGATCTGTCCTTGGTTTTTCTCCTTGATTGTTGTATGTTTAGCGTTTAGTCTATTCTGTTAGATCTGTTTCTAGCTGTTTCATTGATCATCATATGTTTAGTTTTTGTGTTCCTTATTGAGTCTTTTTGTTATTGTCTCCTGATCGTTCGTTAGTAAGGGTAGTTGCATTCGCTAAGTCTGTTTTGCGTTAGTCCGGTTAATTGTATTTCCATTTTGAATGCGTTTGTTTGTTTACTGTTTGTGTGATAACCTGTTCGTCTTTGGTGTATTCTCTGTCATGTCGGAGAGGTGTTAGTCAATGAGTTTGTTGTGCTATCGTTCACCCAAGGAATTTTATCATTGCATCGGCAGTGTTTGTTTGTCTGGAAACTGTTTGTGTGTGTATGTAAATGTAATGCCTTGCTGTTCAAGAGCGATTCGAGCTGATCTGGTTAGGAGACAGGAGGTAGAGTCCTGCACCGGGTCGGGTACCCACAGGTACGGGAAATAGATGCTGAAACGGGTGGGATTTACACATACCGTAATTTTACGGGTGGGTATCCGGGCGGGTAAGTTAAATACGGGTGGGTAGCACGTGAATAAGTGGTGATTTTTAGTAGGCTTTTATTTGCTACGTAATGAACGTTACTTTTTGCCTGATTACCGCCTCCTGATCGTGGTGGCGAAGCTCAGGGGGAGCTTACTTATACCGTAGCTTCGTTGGCCAGAGCGGGCTGAACTTTACTCTTCACCCGTTCTGGGGTAATACCAGTGGTGTAGTCCTAAAAAAATAAGTGGGGGGTCGTTTTTTTGGTGTGGCAGGGTCATAAGTTGTTGAGCGGGGGGGTTGTGGTGAACGTCGCTGCTCCCCCCTACACACTCCAACTACACCACTGGGGGGGATGCATCCCCCCTGTTAAAATAACACCCCCCTGGGTAATACCCAAACTTTGGTTCTTTTCCAGCGGAAACATGAGCAGAGGCTGGTTATAACGCAGTACCGGGCATTTATTGTAGCTTGCTTGGTGGTTACAAAGCTAAATGGGTGGCCATGCTAGAACAAGGAAAAATGACGAGAGAGAACTTAGCGTGCTGCTCCCGCCACAGCAGATTGGCAACTACTACCACTGTGAACCTATGCGGTTTTATTTAGTTGTTATACTGGCATTTGTTCCCTCTCGTTTTGCATTGTGTTATGGCACCGGTTGGCTACATACATTTTCTTGCGTTTTACCAGTTGCTACTTATAGATAGGAATACTGCTCCTGCACAGCAACCTTAGATTTTATTTTGTGTTGTACTGACGTTTTTTCAGAGGCGTGTTGAAAAATAAAGTGCTCTATAGGAATACTTTCAAATTGTGTGATTCTTCACGGGCGGGTAATGGGTAGAATATTAACGGGTCCGGGCGGGTACGGATTTAACTTTGAAATAGCCACGGGTTCGCGGATGGGTAGGTGCTGTACTCTGCGGGTATGGGTGGGTACAGGTCTCAAAAAACGGACCCGTGCAGGACTCTGACAGGAGGTAACTCCTGCTCCTTCCAATAAATCTGACTCTCAGCAGCATTTGTGTCCTTCTCCTAGTTCTCGCACGTTACAAACACATTTATAAAGTATTATGTGACGGCGCCGGGCACACGGACTGAGCCCGCCCACATGTCAGCAGAGGAGGCTGGGAGATGAGAGAGAGAGAGAGACTGGGAATTGTAAATAGTCAGTTTAAAATAAGTGAGTTGATCGTTATGTTGATGTTTTTAGTTATGGTTGTTGGGGACAAATATGTGTTTGTTCCGTGCATACCTGTCAAGTGTCCCGTTTTGGCTGGGAAAATCCCGTATTTTACCGCTCTGTCCCGGCGTCATCCCGTATTTTTTTTCCCCGTATTTTCAGTTTTCAATTTTTATTATTTTTTAAAGCATTCATGTGCCACGCCAAACAGAATTCTATCACTAGCCTCGCGAGAACTGCCACCTAGACTACTGCAGGTGGCAGTTCTCGGGAGGCTACTGACAGAATTCTGTTTGGCGCGGCACATGAATGCTTTAAAAAAATAATAAAAATTGAAAACTGGCGGGTTTAGTCACATTTGTAGTTCAAAACATATTTGGGGTGTTTTTTCTTTTTTGTCACTCCAAAGATGTTTTCGTCTCTCCTACAGCCTCAATTGCAGCTATAAGCAAATAACCGATTATGCAAATAAGGCGATGACTTCATATACGGGAAATGTCCCGTATTTTTTTATACAAAACTTGACAGGTATGATCCCCTGGGGAAAACATAGGAACACCCTCACCGTGAAGTGAGTGCAGCTGAGTGGGGTAGTTGCCATAAAGAGCAGTAAAAAAATGTTAAACAACATATGAGGTTCTCAATAAAACACATCTCCTGTTGAAATGAGCTCTTCGCGTGAGACTCCTTTCTTCGCCGCCACGACAAATGTTGTCAAGTGGGCCTCGGCTTGATCTGCGTGAGATAATGGACCAGATCGCTGAGGTGGACAGACGGCTGCTTCAAAAGGAGGAGGAATTACAATGGGAGATACGGAGCCATGCTGATGGACGCAGTGTGACAAGACAGGGGAGAACAACGGGAGAGCGACAGCCAACGGACTGGCTGACAGGGTCGTGCGTCACTGGCCACATTGGGTCCGGCAGCCAATGTGAGACCGAGGCGAGAACCAGCGGGGCGCCGGGTGATGGTGTGCTGGAGTTGCGGGTCGCCAGGCCACAAGGCGTCGGAATGTACGCTCGGGGCCTCGGTTTCCTCGCGTCGCCTGGGAGTCAATGGATTCTACACTCCCCTGAAAATAAACGGCCGACAGGTGAGTGCCTTGATACGGGGTCAGCCGTTTCTGTGTTGCGATACGACAGTTGGGGCTGAGGCTAAGGTTATTAGGGAGCATCTTAACCTCGTTACAGTGTCGGGGGAAAGGGTGATGCTCCATGACCACACTGTGGCGAGCGTAGACTTCGGCTTGGGCCCATTTATCCAGAAGTTTTGGCTAGGCCACACCTGTTATGAGTGCATCCTGGGTTTAGATTTGTTGAGGCGTGCAGGGGCGGCTGTGCACTGCGGTACCGGGGCTATTTCGTTTGGTGGTGTACCGTTGGGGGTGCACTTGGGGAGCAGACTAACACACGAGCGCAGCAAACGGGACGGGCTGGAACGCCCAGAGGTCACTAGGGCCGTTCGCGAAATGTGGACTCACGAGGCGTAGAATGGCGGAGGAGCTAATTAATAGCATGGCTGAAGCCAGCATTATTGAGCCTTCGAGTAGCCCGTGGGCCTCTCCTGTGGTCCTGGTGCAGAAGAAAAATGGTGACTGGAGGTTCTGTGTGGACTACAGGCGACTCAATGCAGTCACGAAACTCGACGCGTACCCGCTGCCGAGGATCGACGAGTCCCTCGAGCTGCTCACAGGCTCTGCATGGTTTACCTCCCTAGACTTGCGCAGTGGGTATTGGCAGGTTCCCCTAACCGAGCAACCTGCTACAACGGCGGCTTAATTTTCTGGGTCACGTTATCAGTAGCGAGGGCATCGGTACGGACCCGGCAAAAACAGAGGCGGTGAAAAACTGGCCTCGCCCAACGAACACAAAACAGGTTCTGGCCTCTTACTATAGAAAGTTCGTGTGTGGATTCGCGGAGGTTGCAGCGCCGCTTCACGGCCTCACTGGGGGCAAGTTTGTGTGGTCACCCAGGTGTGAGAGCGCGTTTATGGGACTGAAGGAAAGGCTGTGTAGCGCACCCATACTGGCATGCCCTGATTTTGGCAGGGAGTTTGTCATTGATACGGACGCGAGCGACCATGGCATCGGAGGCGTACTCTCTCAGGTGCACGATGGCACTGAGCGTGTTGTAGGGTACTACAGTTGCGCTTTGAGTAAGGCAGAAAGGAACTACTGTGTGCAGAGCCGGCCCTGACCAATGTGGTGCCCTAGGCGAGATTGTGGTTGGTGCCCCCTGTATCATCAATCATTGGGTTGATTGTGTCACTATTAAAGAAACAAATAAAAAGCAAATGACTTAAATATTACCATATAACAAGCAATAAATATAAAGGTGTTGCACAAAAAATATTTAAAAAAAAATTTTACATACCGTAGTGCAGAGAACAACTTTTAAATATAAATAATAAATGTAAAAAAAAAAAAAAACAACAACTACCACCAGTGCAAATTAGGGCAATTTGCCTACTGCAACATTATTATTTCAAAAGTGCATCTGCAATGAACAGAGGAGCATATGTGTGTTTTAATATATATTTATTTAAAAAACTTGCTGAGCTAAGCTAATAATAGCACCTACTAGGATTGGGCAGTATGATGACAGTGGCGGTTTTCACTAAGATCATACAGAGGGGAAAAGCCACAATGACGATTGAGTGTTAGTTGTGAGTCAAGAGAGCTGGTTTAGAAGAAAAACACAACAGTTTCAAATTGGCAACATTTTGGATTTGTTTCAAATAAAATGAGAGACAATTGGAGCACGCCCCCACGATTCTATTTCGATAATATGATTGGTTGATAAAACTGCTATATCTATAATAAAAGCTCTCAATGTAAAAGACAAGGGTAGGTGACAGATAAACAGAAGTTCCTGGGGGGAGGGCCTTTCTCTCTTTTACCTAGAAACAACAGTGTGAAATATTCTGATTGGTTGATTTTTTATTTCAGCACTAAGTTTTTTTTTTCCATCACATGCACGAAAAGTGGATTTGAAAGCCGATTTATAGGGAAAATACAAATTATTGGTGAAGCGTTATTAACATATATTACATATAATAGATAAAGCATCCTTTTAAAGATCAATTAACCTTCAGAGAAGGCGTTGAAGTCCCTGACGCCAATGGTATAGTGTTAATTCACCACATATTACCATTATATTACCTGTTTTTTTGCCACCTTTCTTCCTCCACTTTTCTCCTTTTACTACCCTGGGCACCAGAGGACTTTTGCCTTTTTGACGTCTTTTCGAAGAGATGTCACTCACTCTGTGGTGTCTTTTTCCCCACAGAGAAACAGTAACGAGGTGCGCAGAGCGCGTGCGGGAGGGCGGGTTGGCGCGCGGGTGAGAGGTGTTGTGTGTTGTTATTATAAGAATTATTAATTTGACTAATATTATTAAACAATGAAATTATGATTATGTGGACTTTGCTTGTTTTCACATTTATTAATTGTTCATTTGTAAAAAAAAAAAAAAAAAAACGCATGTGTGGCAGAGTGGGATTTTTGGGGGTAATCTCACTAATTCCCTCCCTAATTACAAATTGTGGTGGAGCCGTGTGAGTCGCGGGGTAGGTGTATCCTGGGGTTATAAATAGCAGGGGTGTGGTTATGTGGGCAGATCCCCTGCTGTCATCAGGTTTTTCCAGCACCTCTAATGGTGGCGAGTCATCATTGTTGGACCAGCTTAATACCGTCGAGGTATGGCGCTTCTTTTGGGCGTCTGATTATCAGTAAGTGCTGTGCGCGGAGAATTGACATGCTCTGCTGTTTCGTCGCAGTTCGGTGGGCGCGTCAAGAGAATTACTGTGCTGATATCTACCACGGGTGGGCAGTTGCTATTTGAGAACAACCTGGTTAGGTAAGGTGGGATTGCTGATTATTGGCACTTTTAATAAAGGGATTTGTTTTTAATTCATTTTCCTTTGTTTAGTCATCGCGCTGTTGTGAAGAATTCGCCGTGGCTGTTGGAGCAACCAGCGGATTCCAGTCATAAAGGGGAGAGAATACAACAGCAACTTTCACCCAAAAATAAAGTTTGCGCGTGGTTCCAGTAGCCGGCAGTGCTGCTGTTTTGTTTGGGCCGTTCGTGATTCACGTCGTTCGAGTGATCGTGTGTTTCGTGTTTTCTATTTGTTTTCCCTGTTACGTGTTTAGGCTCAGTTTGGCGGCGACCTTCTTAGTTTTACATGTTTGATTTGGTTGAGTGTCTGGTTTTTATTTCTTTATCCCTTTTTCGTTTGCAGTGATTTGGTGGTGTGATTTGTTTCGTGGTTTCTTTAAATAGTGTTGGTGCCAAACTGCGCTGCAAAGCGTTTGGTTTTTTGGGTTGTGTTTGTGACTTATTGGTCTTCTTATTGTCCGGGTTTTGTTTAATTATTTGATTGTTTGTGCAGGGCAGGAGCTGCAGGCCGGACAGAGGCAGATGTCCCAGGTGGTGGAATCTCGTGCACGGGTGTGGTAGTGAGTGAAGAGTATTGAGTGTGAAGTGTGGTCACGGTGAGCGTACAGTATAGAGGTGATCTCATAGCTCTCATCTTAATTACCAAGGCCGCAGCCCTGTTCCCTCTTGTTTTACTTGTCATTGTGAGTCTGTGCAAATTATATATTTTTATATACGATCCATAAAGTGGTCGAAGTATATTTTTATATTAAAGAAATTATTGAAACTACCTCTCTGGTCCAGTGGTCTTGAACTTGTGTCCTTTTCGTTAATGGTTTTCGTTTGTGCTGAGGCTTTCATTTGCCCCAGTATAATTCCTTGGGGTGAAATTCCCCTAGGTGGCGTAGTCGTGCATCTTCTTTTTGGGTTTTTGTTAGTTCTGCTCGCCACATTTTGGCAGTAGTCGGCAGGATCCACTGAGTACCAGAGACGTAGAGTGTATTAGTTTGTATGTTTTGGGGATTGATTATTTTTTTTTTCTCTTTTTTTTTTTGATACAAAACAGCAGCATTTGTTTGAGGGACTGGTAGTTTGACTGGGTTGTTTTTGTGTTATAGCACACCTGCTATTAAAATGGAGGAAGAGATACAGCAGCTTCGAGACCTAGTCATGCAGCTTAAGGCTGATAATGAGCGATTACTCCAGGAAAGGGCTACTGTACCAACTGGTGCTAGTGTAGTTACCCCAGCTGTTCCTGTTGGTGTAAGTAATGCCCCTTCAACGGGTGCTAGTGTTACGGAGCGTTTGGTGGTTGTCCCTCGCGATCGTAAATGTTCGTTTTTTAATGGTAAGACTGGGATCGGTATAGTGGAATGGATAGAAGAAGTTAAAGCTTGTATGCGAGCCCGCCATCTCTCGGTATCCGATCAGGCTTTCTTTATTTTTGACCATTTGGAAGGGGAGGCAAGGGAAGAAATAAAGTACCGCTCTAATATAGAGAGGGGGGATCCAGCTAGCATTTTTACCATTTTAAAAGATCTTTACGAGTGCTCACAATCTTATGTAACATTACAGCAGGCCTTTTTCTCAAGAAAACAGCAGGAAGGGGAAACATTACAGGAGTTCTCATTAGCATTGATGGCGTTGATGGAACCGGTAAAGCAACAGGCCCCAGAGGGAATGTTAAACGCGCAGGTTTTACTTCGGGATCAGTTTGTAGAACATGTTTTAGACGGTGCTCTCCGTAGAGAGTTGAAGCAGTTTGTTCGGCAGCAGCCCACTGCCACATTGTTAGAGGTGCGTGGAGAGGCCATTCGATGGGAGAGGGAAGGATTGCCAGGGGGTGCCAGGGGACGTTGTCTCTCCCTACCATCTGCATATGGCTTACAGTATGGTGTGCAGGGGAGTCCCTGTTCAGTTTCACCCAGTGCGTCAAGGTCATCTGAGTTGCAAGAGTTGA
This sequence comes from Brachyhypopomus gauderio, assembly GCF_052324685.1. Classification (NCBI taxonomy): domain Eukaryota; kingdom Metazoa; phylum Chordata; class Actinopteri; order Gymnotiformes; family Hypopomidae; genus Brachyhypopomus; species Brachyhypopomus gauderio. Next base: position 16,130 of record NW_027506902.1, read on the forward strand.
AAGAGTTGATGAAGCGTCAGCAAGCTCAACTTGATAAGTTAACTCAAACTGTTGCTTCTTTGCAGACGTCCTCAGAACGTAATCGTCCCTTTCAACAAGGGCGTGTCATTTGTCGCCGATGCCAGCGGCCTGGTCATTTTGCAAGAGAGTGTGATGGGGAACGGGTGTTGCACTCCAATCGGGGCCCACCCTTAAGGGCAGCAGAGTCCGCTCACCATCAGCAGTCGGAAAACTAATGCCCACTGAGCTGCAGAGCCACAGTTCAGAAGGGGTATCTTTGGGCTCTGAGGCAGGTACTGTTTCTAGGCTAATGTCATCTTGCCCAGTCATTGATATTGTAATTGGGGGCGTTTCAGTCTCTTGTCTGTTGGACACGGGTTCTATGGTGTCTACTGTCACCGAGAGTTTCTTTTTGCAGCAGTTTGAACCTTGGGGTCAGGACCGTCTCCAGGCCTGTCATTGGCTACAACTACGGGCGGCTAATGGGCTTGATATCCCATACATCGGTTATCTGGAGTTGGATGTGGCACTGTGTGGCAAAGTGATTCCTGGTTGTGGCATCCTGGTAGTGAAGGATCCTCCTGGTGTTTCCTCCATAGTCCCTGGGGTTTTGGGGATGAATGTTATTAGTAAGTGTTATCAGGAGTTGTTTGGCTTACATGGTCCAGCCTTTTTCAATTTGCCGGTAGTGGCGCAAGCTCCTAGCCCAGTCATTGAGGCATTGCAGCGGTGTCATCAGTCTGAGTTGCAGGTGCCTAGAGGCTCTAGGGGTATTGTGCGAGCCCGAGGTGGTCGAGCATTGCGAATCCCTGGTGGTATGATGAAGTTAGTGGCCAGCACTTGTGCGGAGTTACCTTTTGGTCGCTCTGCTCTTTTTGAACCTCCTGAGGCTGGGTTGCCAGCCGGGCTATTGGCCTCTCCCTGCCTAGTTCAAGTGGATAAGGGTACAGTGTATGTTCCTGTCGTCAATGTAGGAACCATTGAAGTTGTTCTTTACCCACGCACACACCTTGGGTTCTTAAGCAGTGTTCAGGTTGTTAGTCTTCCTACTGGGGTTATGGAAGTTAGGTCCACCACTGCTACAATGCGACCCTCTGTGGTGACTACTTCTGTGCAGACTGGAATAGAGGCTGTAGACTTATCGGCACTGACAGACCAGGAACAGGGTGAAGTGAGGTCTCTTCTACAGAACTACAATTCAGTTTTTTCAGCCCATGAGGGTGATCTGGGTTGCACCAACCTTATAACACATGAAATTCCTTTGTTGGATAGTGCACCAGTGCGGCAGAGGTATAGACGCATTCCTCCATCTGAGTATGAAGTCGTAAAGGCTCATATCGATCAGCTCCTCGAGTCTCAGGTAGTGAGAGAGAGTAGTAGTCCATATGCTTCTCCTATTGTTTTGGTGAAAAAGAAGGATGGGAGTTTGCGTATGTGTGTAGACTATCGGTTGCTTAATAGCAAGACACGCAAGGATGCTTTCCCATTACCTCGCATTGAGGAGAGTTTGGATGTACTCTCCGGGGCTCGCTGGTTTTCTACATTAGATCTGGCCAGTGGTTACAATCAGGTCCCTGTTGCAGAGCAAGACAAGGCTAAAACTGCTTTCTGTACCCCTTTTGGCCTTTTTGAATGGAATCGGATGCCGTTTGGGCTTTGTAATGCCCCAAGTACATTCCAGCGGTTGATGCAACGGATGTTTGGGGACCAACAGTTTCAGTCATTGCTCCTCTATTTGGATGACATTGTTGTGTTCTCTGCCTCTGTGTCTCAACATCTACAGCGATTGGAGGTTGTGCTCCAGCGCCTTCAAAAGGAAGGCTTAAAGGCCAAGTTGGGGAAGTGTGCATTCTTCCAACAAGAAGTCAGTTATTTGGGACATGTTATCTCGAGTAACGGGGTTTCTACGGATCCTGGTAAAATTGAGGCGGTTGCACAGTGGCGGCGTCCTGGTAATGTGGCTGAGCTGCGGTCCTTTTTAGGATTTGCTAGTTACTATCGACGTTTTGTAGAAGGATTTGCTCAGTTGGCCAGCCCTCTGCACAAGCTGGTGGCTACACTGGTGGGTACAAAGGCTAAGAAGGGTTCCGGACAGACTCTGGAGGCTGCCTGGACCACGCAGTGTGAACACAGTTTCGAGGCTCTAAAGGCAAAGCTAACTTCTGCCCCAGTTCTGGCCTATGCAGATTTCTCACGGCCCTTTATTCTGGAGGTGGACGCCAGCTTTAGTGGTCTTGGGGCTGTGCTCTCTCAAGAGCAGGAAGGGATGGTTCGGCCAGTGGCTTATGCCAGTCGGGGCCTCCGTCCCCCAGAACGCAATATGGTCAACTACAGTTCCATGAAATTGGAATTCCTTGCGCTCAAGTGGGCAATGACGGAGAAATTCCGCGAATATCTGTTGGGGCATAAGTGCGTGGTATTCACGGACAACAATCCTTTGAGTTACCTCCAGTCTGCAAAACTGGGAGCTACAGAGCAGCGTTGGGCGGCACAACTTGCAGCCTTTGATTTTGAGATCAAGTATCGCTCGGGTCGTAGTAATAAGAACGCAGATGCCTTGTCCCGCCAGTATTGGTCTGGTTCCAGTCTAGCCTCACCTGTTGCTCTAGGTACCCAGGTTCCGGAGTCGATCCGATGCATTTCCCGGGCTGATCTTGGGGCGAGTGCCACTCAAATGATGGTCTCTGTGTTTCCAGGTAAATCCGCTGCAGAGCTTAGTTCGTTGCAGGGAGCAGACCCTCTTCTGGGTGAGGTCTCGAGGTGGTGGAAGAAACAAGTTCGGCCTTCTCCTACAGAGCGACGGCAGGTCTCTAGATCAGCCAGAGAACTTTTGCGCCAGTGGGATCGAATGGTAGAGAAAGAGGGTGTGTTGTATCGCCGGGTGTTCCGCCCAGATGGCGGTGAAGAGAATTTCCAACTCCTTTTGCCTGCTGTCCTTAAATCGGAGGTCTTAAGATCTCTACATCAGGAGCATGGTCACCAGGGTATTGAGCGGACTACAGAGTTGGTCAGGCAACGCTGTTATTGGCCAGGGATGTTTGTAGACATCAAACGGTGGTGCCAAGAGTGTGAACGGTGTCAAGTCGCCAAGGAGTCAGGGCCGGTACCTCACAGTTTTATGGGGCACTTGTTGGCATCTAGGCCAAATGAAATCTTGGCCATTGATTTTACAGTGTTGGAGCCTTCTCGAAATGGGTTGGAAAATGTCCTGGTTATGACCGATGTGTTTAGTAAATACACAATAGCAGTTCCTACCCGTGACCAACGAGCTTCTACAGTAGCACAGATCTTGTTAATGGAATGGTTCTTTAAGTTTGGTGTTCCAAGCCGTATTCATTCGGATCAGGGGAGGAGTTTCGAAAGTGCCCTGATGCAGCAGTTTTGCTGCTTATATGGGGTAGACAAATCTCGTACGACCCCTTATCATCCTGCAGGCAACGGTCAGTGCGAGCGCTTTAATAGGACCCTTCACAATCTTTTGCGTACTTTGCCCCGTTCCCAGAAGCAAGATTGGGCATGTCATTTGCCCCAAGTGGTCTTTTGCTATAATACCACGCCTCACCAGAGTACAGGTGAATCCCCCTATTTTCTGATGTTCGGTCAAGAGCCTAGACTCCCCATAGATTTTCTGTTGGGTCGGGTATCAGAGCCAGCACCTGGGGGAATTCAAGATTGGGTGGCAGAGCATCAGTCTAGGTTGAAGCTGGCATTTGAGGGAGCTCGGGAGCATTTGCTGGCAGCTGCGGGTCGTAGGAAGGAGCGGCATGATCAGGGGGTTCGAAATGTGCCTTTACAGGAGGGTCAGTTGGTTTACCTGAGAGACCACAGTATTCGGGGCCGTCATAAAATTCAGGATATATGGAGCTCTACAGTTTATCAGGTGTTGAGGGCCCCCCAGGAGGAGGGAGTTGTTTACACTATTGCTCCAGTGAATGACCTACAGAAGGTAAAACATGTTCATCGTGATATGTTGAAGGTTCAGGTCCAGAAAGAAGCTCCTGCTTCTAGTCCTAGGGCTATTTCACCATTAGTCCCAGCAACATTTGCAGATACTTCTAATGATGGGGAGTTGTGGTTATTGGTATCAGAATCTGCCTCTGGGAGTGTGACACCTGCCGCGGCTACCCCCAGTATTTCTAATGTTCCAGGGTCACCAACGGTAGCCTTAAGGGAAGATGGCCAGGCGTTGGGTGGACTGAGGCCCTCTTTGGAGTCTTCTGTCCCTTTGGGCCAACCTTGTCCCAGTTTGCCACCCTTGCGTCGTACTGCTCGGACTACTGCGGGCCTACACTCAAACAGGCATCATCTCCCTCGTGCGGTCGGTAGGGTTGATGGGGCAAATGAACCACACAGCTCTGTGTCAAATGTACAGTTGGCCTTGTTTAGACCATGGCATTAGTGTTCTTTTACCTGGATTCATCGTCGGGGCGACGATATTAAATGTGGGGGTAGAATGTGGCAGAGTGGGATTTTTGGGGGTAATCTCACTAATTCCCTCCCTAATTACAAATTGTGGTGGAGCCGTGTGAGTCGCGGGGTAGGTGTATCCTGGGGTTATAAATAGCAGGGGTGTGGTTATGTGGGCAGATCCCCTGCTGTCATCAGGTTTTTCCAGCACCTCTAATGGTGGCGAGTCATCATTGTTGGACCAGCTTAATACCGTCGAGGTATGGCGCTTCTTTTGGGCGTCTGATTATCAGTAAGTGCTGTGCGCGGAGAATTGACATGCTCTGCTGTTTCGTCGCAGTTCGGTGGGCGCGTCAAGAGAATTACTGTGCTGATATCTACCACGGGTGGGCAGTTGCTATTTGAGAACAACCTGGTTAGGTAAGGTGGGATTGCTGATTATTGGCACTTTTAATAAAGGGATTTGTTTTTAATTCATTTTCCTTTGTTTAGTCATCGCGCTGTTGTGAAGAATTCGCCGTGGCTGTTGGAGCAACCAGCGGATTCCAGTCATAAAGGGGAGAGAATACAACAGCAACTTTCACCCAAAAATAAAGTTTGCGCGTGGTTCCAGTAGCCGGCAGTGCTGCTGTTTTGTTTGGGCCGTTCGTGATTCACGTCGTTCGAGTGATCGTGTGTTTCGTGTTTTCTATTTGTTTTCCCTGTTACGTGTTTAGGCTCAGTTTGGCGGCGACCTTCTTAGTTTTACATGTTTGATTTGGTTGAGTGTCTGGTTTTTATTTCTTTATCCCTTTTTCGTTTGCAGTGATTTGGTGGTGTGATTTGTTTCGTGGTTTCTTTAAATAGTGTTGGTGCCAAACTGCGCTGCAAAGCGTTTGGTTTTTTGGGTTGTGTTTGTGACTTATTGGTCTTCTTATTGTCCGGGTTTTGTTTAATTATTTGATTGTTTGTGCAGGGCAGGAGCTGCAGGCCGGACAGAGGCAGATGTCCCAGGTGGTGGAATCTCGTGCACGGGTGTGGTAGTGAGTGAAGAGTATTGAGTGTGAAGTGTGGTCACGGTGAGCGTACAGTATAGAGGTGATCTCATAGCTCTCATCTTAATTACCAAGGCCGCAGCCCTGTTCCCTCTTGTTTTACTTGTCATTGTGAGTCTGTGCAAATTATATATTTTTATATACGATCCATAAAGTGGTCGAAGTATATTTTTATATTAAAGAAATTATTGAAACTACCTCTCTGGTCCAGTGGTCTTGAACTTGTGTCCTTTTCGTTAATGGTTTTCGTTTGTGCTGAGGCTTTCATTTGCCCCAGTATAATTCCTTGGGGTGAAATTCCCCTAGGTGGCGTAGTCGTGCATCTTCTTTTTGGGTTTTTGTTAGTTCTGCTCGCCACACATGCACGCGAGCGCCCCCCTGGACAGATGCCCCCTAGCATTTGCCTATGTCACCTAATGGAAGGGCCGGCCCTGACTGTGTGACGAGACATGAATTACTTGCGATGATCGCGTGTCTGGAGAATCTCAGGCCCTATGTGTGCGGCTTGCCTTTCCAGGTGCGCACGCGTCACTACAGTGGCTTCTGAACCTTCATGATCCTGAGGGGCAGCTGGCCAGATGGTTGGCCAGACTGCAGGAGTTTAAATTCTCCATTGTGCACCGGGTAAAATTCACGGGAACGCAGACGCCTTGTCACGCAGGCCGTGTTTGGACGGAGGATGCAGACACTGCATGAAGGCTGACACGCACGACCCCGAGCTCAGGTGCTGCGCGGCGCTCAGACCAACATACAGGTCGCCCATGCCGATCCTCGAATCCTTTGGTGCAGAACAATTTAGGGAGGCCCAGCTGGGTGACCCAAAGATAGGTTGGAGCATGAAACACTTGAAGGCGTCCTTGTCAGGAGGTATTTTTCCACCGCGCACACCAAACACCAAGTTCCGTTTATCGTAACTCGGGAACCTCGTAACCCGGGGACCGCCTGTATGATGTTTATGTCGATTGAATCGGAGCAATGTCTTCGGCATGACAAAACAAATTGAAAACATAAACTGACCAAAACAAACTGGACTTAAGGCAGGAAGGAGGTAACTTTTCTACGTAATGTCCGAAAATCAGAAGGCGGGATGACCCGCAAGTCAATCAAATGACACTGCCGTCATCCATCCAGCGCTGATAAGCGCCAGTGAGAGGATCAAACAGATAGCACGCGCACGTGTGTGGTTTATTATTATGATTTGACGGATGTTTTCCCCCAAAATTTCAAATGACGGAACTTTAACCCATGTTTGTTATTTGGGAAGTTGTCAGGACATTTAAATTGCATCTCCAATAAGTTTAAAGGACTACACGTGACCACCCCTCACCTCACCACACTGATTCTCATCCTTCAGCACATAAAGTGTGCTCACAAAGTGTGCTGGTAGACAAAATCGGCAGTATATACATTTGATCCTTGGCTGGGTACCACTAACCTTAATATCTACAAGTGCCTGGTAGTCATCTCTAGCTTTGAGGACCACTGGACTGGAAGTTAGTTCTAGTGTTTTCCATGGGTAGTTCTTCACGGTAATCTTCACGGGCAGGTCTCCTCCATTATAATCCTGTGCCTCTACAAACACCTTCTCCTGGCCTCCCATCCTCAGCAGATGTGGGGCGGACATTATGAAGCTGGAAGGACAATAGGTACAGAAATGGGCACCGGAGTTTTTATTTTTCTTGTTAACTTTGGGAGATTTTCTGGATAGCCGGGCTATCACAGATTAATGATCATGTTGTCTTTAGACACCCCAGTAATGAAGTTTTTGCTACTTACTAATGATGTTACTGTGACGCGCGGGCAGGGCGAAGGATGAGACACTGAATCCTTCCGTAACAAACGGTCACTTTTAATAGCAGGCACAGATTGCGCAATAGCGCACGAGGAACATTCAACCATATACACAGAAACGTGTAGACTTAGACAACGACGAGCACAGGACACTGCGCGAGCGCACATTAAATAGACAAACCACATTAACCCCATGTGATTACGAGACGATTCACAGGTGAGACGGATTATCACATGACATAGCCATCACCACGGAATATCCACAGACGCAGACGATGCACGTAGACTACGTAAACACACGCCCAAAAGGGAGGGGCCGGGGTCCTCAACGTGACAGTTACTGCTATAAGTTTGAAGAAATATTTCTGGTGAAAATATCTTCCAGATGTTTGCAACAGGTTCAAAGTCTGTCTCCAGAATGCTAAAAGCAATCTCTGTGCCTAACTATGAATTTACAAAATGTATCAGTATAAAAATCCTGTGTACTTCCCATAGAATCTTCTACAGACAATGCTGTTTATGCATTCCTAACACAAACATTGTTACTTATTTAAATTTCACATGCCGTTTTGTGTGTGAGAGAGACTGTATACTCACAGTGGGTCACATAGTGTAAGGAGGGGGAAGGAGAGAAGTGTAGCCGTTAGCCACACCACATGCGTCCTGTCTGTCTGATCCATCCTCTGTCTGCACAAGTGCCTGTTACTGGGCAGAACCAAAACTTTTATACACACACACACACACACACACACACACACACACACACACACCTCACACACACACCTCACACACACACACACACACACACACACACACACCTCACACACACACACACCTCAAACACACACACACACACACACACACACACACACACACACCTCACACACACACACACACACACACACACACCTCACACACACGCACACACACACACACACACCTCACACACACACACACACACACACACACACACACACACACACACACACACACCTCACACACACGCACACACACACACACACACACACACACACACCTCACACACACGCACACACACACACACACACACACACACACACACACAACCACACACACACACACACACACACACACACACACACACACACACACAACCACACACACACACACACACAACCACACACACACACACACAACCACACACACACACACACACACACCCATACACATACACACACACACACACACACACACAACCACACACACACACACACACACACACACACACACACCACACACACACACACACACACACACACACACACACACACACACCTCTCTCTTCTCTGGGTTCAACTCCACAACAGCCTGCCCCTCTCCCCTTCCCAGTAGTGTGGTTATGTAACACAGGGGAGTGAGGCAAAGAGGTGCAAGGGTTTTAATGGAATTTCACAAAGTGGGGACTGCTAACCTTCCGAGATAAGAACTCTTAAAGCTCAAACTCTTAGCACCTCTAGTCCGAAATAATGTTGTGCAACACATGCACATCCCACACTTGCACACACTGAGTTGTATATATTATTACATTAAATTTTCATATCCCCTTTCAGGGTCACATTTGTATGCACAGACCTATCCAGATGTAGAGCTGCAGGCCTGTTTGCTTCATTGTTTATAGTTTTTATTACTCGTTTGCATAATCATAAAAAATATTTTTGTGAATTATTTAATTTGTTCATGTTTGATTCCAATAGATTTAATCTCACTCAATAAGAAACAATTTTCAGAAGTGTCCTAGCTGACCTCATGCAGTTACAGTCCATACACCAGAATATACCATATAATTTTTCCAACACATCAGTAGTGTGATCTATCTGCCTGATTCTTCATTACTGAATGTACAAGGGAAATGTGAAAGTGCTGCACTGAGGAACGCGAAGGGTTAATCAGTCAATATTACTGTAAACTACTCGGCCTACGGGCATTTCTTGAGTAAATTCAACCTTTGATAATTTGGCAATCCCCCCTAGAAGTTAATAATGATTTTGTATGTGTGTCCAGAACATAAAAAGTATTATATTAATATATTTATTAACTTATGTGAATTTTGGAATATTGCTACTGGCATTTAACTGATTTGTGTGATGGGTGCATGGAGGGAGTGAGACACAAGTCCAGGTGTAGAGTGTCTCTATACTGATAAGACCCAAAGAAGCACAGCAGCACACTCTCTAAAAGCAAACATGAAGAATAACACTAGCAGTAAAGCTAGAAGTCAAGAGCAGAGAGGAAACGACGTACAGTCCTGGATGAGCGTTGCTGTGGGCTAAAACAGCAGACCCAAAAGGCAAGGAAGGCACAGGTGCAGGAAATCATTAATGAACAGATTGGGAGAAGATAGAGGAGGGGTGTGTTTGTGTTGCGGGGGAGGTTGGTCCCTCAGGCTGGGTGCTTGACCATGCACATTTGGATTTACTAGAATTACTTTTTTATTCTTTTACAAAATGATATCTTATCACCTTCAGGTTATTAGTGAGACTGTCTTTATTAGTTTTACCAACAGGATTGTTTAGACTGACCTTAGACTGACCTCACAAGATGAGGTACCTGCCATTCATTTAAGATAATTTTGTCCTGTCACCTTGGTCTGTAGGTCTTAATTGTGTCACTTTTACTGAGTGTTCATGACTACCAGATGAGAATATTGTACAACATAGACACACACACACACACACACACGCGCGCGCTATATTTATACAATATAGTACACCATATTAGACAGAAACACTACGGAGTGGTATGGAACACCCTCAATACATACACAAAGTGATGATGAAACAAATGTATTAGTATTTTTGGTCTGCAAGTGAGGGTCCACACACATATGGTCAACATCTCTCATGAACATCTCTCAACATGAAGTTCACAATAAAGTCAATTAACAGACTTTTCAGAATATAGAATTGCAATCATATGTGCATACTGAAAGCAAATCCCAAAAATGTTCCAGATATACAATTCTATGTACGAGTACCTTCCTCCAACCCTTGGTACAGTAGTGTGCACACATAGACATCAGGTGGTGCTAAAGCACCACCAACTCTGCCCTTTTTCAACGAAAGTGCCCTTTTGAAACTTCGGTTTTTAAAAAAATTTATTATTATTAACATGTTACTGAGGTCTGTTTAAAATGATCTTTAGAAAACCTGAGCGATTAAAAACAATGCCCTGAAATGAGCCCCCACCTCGCACACACCCGACCTCTCTCTTCCATTAACACCAGATGCGCTGCAGCAGCAGTTCAGTTCAGCGAGTGGAAGGAAGCGTCTTCAGCACAGCACACGGTCACAGATAGACTTCTTCTCTTGTGCCCCACCAGCCAGGTCACATACACATCTACCAAATTCAAATCTACCGTTTGCCCTCTAAGCCCAACGTGAAATCATTTTGTTGTGCAGTAAAATGTCTCACAGCACCAAACTACTAAGCATTTTTAGCCGACTGGTCACCTGATAAACTAGTCGCTCTAGCCCAAATCAATGATAGATAACGTGAGGACGACCACATACAAATAATTAAGGTAGAGTTTGCAAATCTATGTGTTAAGCTGAACGTCTTCTGTTGTATCGGTTTTGTTAGGCAACATAAATTAACACATTCGTTTGTGAAAGAAGAAACGGGAAGTTCCCCATTACCTGTGAAAAATGCCAATCTGCATTCATGTAATGAAAACACTCAGTAGCCTATAACTCCTTCTCCTACTTTTTGGTCTTTTTACTGTCTTAATTGTAGGCCTATATTGATTTACTAATTGCAAAATATATGCAACAAGGCCTGCAGACAGTGGAGGGTAAACAGAAGTTAACTGAAGGACTTCACAATGACTGTATATAGTTAATATTGGATATGGATTTTATCAATTGGTTGTGTGACTTTTTTTCATTGAAAACTCACGTTTAGAGAATGTTACAAATAAAAGTCAAATTTCATTCAACATGTGCTTGTAATATTTTTTTATAATGAAGTGCGCTAAAAAGTGCCCCCCCCCCTCCCCCCGAGCACTTGCCTCCCAAAATGTCTGTGCACGCCACTGCCTTGGTAGGTGGACACTTTGGCCCATGATGAGGTAGGTCTTTCCTTCCTGAATTCCATACGATTCCTTACAGTTGGTATGACCAATGAAGCAGTGGTGCAAAAAGGGGGTATGCAGCGTATGCGACGCATAGGGGCGCTGCACTAGAGGTTCAAATCTCACTCCAAGCGATCTTGAAAAATTGCCAACACTTGAGAAAATTATTTGCAGAGTTGGTGGGGGGTGGAGTGCGGGGGGCGCCGATAGTATGTTTGCATACACCTCAGAAAGTATGTAGTTGCAACCCTGCAATGAAGTTTCTCACCTGTCCCTCCACACCCAGTGTTGTATAAAGTATTAGAGACCCATACTTGAGTAAAAGTACAAGTACTCTATCAAAAAATTGACTTGAGTAGAAGTTGAAGTGTTCTTTAAAAACTTTACTTAAGTAGAAGTACAGAAGCATTCAGCATTTTTTGTACTTAAGTATTGCAAGTAGTTTATTCTAAAATGTATTACTCAAGTACTGAAAGTAAAAAGTACAAGTATTGTGTTTTTAATTAATTAAAGAAAGCCGTCAAAGTTTGATTATCAATTGTTTTTATATATCACTTACAAATTAAAGATGTCAAAGACCACAAATACAAGTGTTCGTGTTCTGTATGTACACACAAGTAGCAACTTTAAAAAAAACTTCAGTGAAAGAAGCTAAGCTATCTACCTAGTCATCTAAAGTTTACATTATATCTCATATTTGTGCTGGTTATTGTTCAATGGTGGATAACCCTCTGGTATTGGATTATGACTTGAACTGTGACAACAAGTAAGGTTCTGGACTTGCACTGAATAAATCTCGTTCTACTCAGCATTTGAGTCACACTCATTATCTCTCCCCAGCAATCAAGTAAAAAATAATCTAGTCATTAATTAATTCTTTCAATATATATATATATATATATATATATATATATATATATATATATATATATATATATATATATATATATACAGTTGTGATCAAATTTATTCAACCCCCAATGCTGCGAAGGGTTTTATGGAATTCAGTGCACATTTGTAATTGTGTTCATAATGAAATCTTACAAGGACTTGTTAAAGAACTAAATGCAACTAAGATAGCATCAATTTTTTTTGTCATAAAGTATTAAATGGCCTTTTTGTGATTTCTTCATTGACACAATTATTCAACCCCTTTACGACTACCACTCCTAAGAACAGAGGTTCATTCCAGTGTTTTCCATCAGGTATTGAAAACATCTGTGGATGTCAACGAGCAGCAATCAAGCATGATAAGCACCAATTAGGCAGATTTAAAAGGACTGTGATACTCAGCTCCTTCTAGACATCTACTGGTGTGTTTCCAAGCATGGTGAAGGCAAGCGAATGGTCCCAGAAGACAAGAGAAGAGGTTATTGCTCTTCACAAGAATGGCAATGGATATAAAAAGATTGCGAAGTTGTTAAATATTCCAAGAGACACTATCTGAAGTATCATTCGCAAGTTCAAGTTAAAGGGCACAGTGGAAACGTTACCTGGTCGTGGCAGAAAGAAGATCCTGACCGCGACTGCTGTGCACTACCTGAAGCGTAATGTGGAGAAAAATCCCCGCGTGACTGCTAAGGAACTGAAAAAAGACCTGTCAGATGTGGGCACTGAAGTTTCAGCTCAGACAATAAGGCGCGCACTGCATAACGAAGACCTCCATGCCAGAACGCCCAGACGCACCCCCTTGCTGACTCCAAAGAACAAGAAAAGTCGACTGCAGTATGCCAAAAGTCATGTGGACAAGCCACAAAGGTTTTGGAACAGTGTACTGTGGTCAGATGAAACTAAATTAGAACTGTTTGGGACAATGGACCAGCGCTATGTTTGGAGAAGGAAGAACCAGGCTTATGAACAAAAGAACACCTTGCCTACTGTGAAGCATGGCGGGGGGTCAATTATGCTTTGGGGCTGTTTTGCTTCTAATGGTACAGGAAAGCTTCAACGTGTGCAGGGTACCATGAATTCCCTTCAGTACCAGGAGATCTTGGAGGAAAATGTGATGGAGTCAGTCACAAACCTGCGGCTTGGGAGACGTTGGACCTTCCAACAGGACAATGATCCGAAGCACACATCCAAGTCCACTAGAGCATGGTTGAACATGAAAGGCTGGAACATTCTAGAGTGGCCATCGCAATCACCAGACTTAAATCCAATTGAGAACCTCTGGTGGGACCTAAAGAAGGCAGTTGCAGTGCGCAAGCCTAAGAATGTGACTGAACTGGAGGCTTTTGCCCATGAAGAATGGGCTAAGATACCCATAGGTCGCTGCAAGACACTTGTGTCAAGCTATGCTTCACGCTTGAAAGCTGTCATAACTGGAAATGGATGTTGTACTAAGTACTAAAAAATAATGTCACTAGGGGGCTGAATAAAACTGATAATGATGTGAGCACAGTAAAGACATTTGTGGTTATTCCATCATAAATATTATGTTATGTTTGTCTAATTTATAAGTGCCTCTTTGATATAATTGTAAATAAGATGACTGAAATGATCAAAATCAATGTCAAACTGGCCAAAACACTTTATTTCAGTGGGGGTTGAATAAATTTGATCACAACTGTATATATATATATATATATATATATATATATATATATATATATATATATATATATATATAACTTTATATGTGAAGTATAAATGAAACACAAATAGTGTGCATGTATATTAGTCACTAAATCAAGCTCACCTGGACTGTGGGAAGAAAACAGAACTAGATAAGTGATTTGTCCAAGAAGGTGTTTGAGAAATGTCCATCCTCTCTGTTTGTCAAAAAGGTCAATCCAAAACTGGATACATTCACTACGCAAGAAGAGCCACCATCTTTCAATTAGCTGATTTCCAGTGCTTGGACCAAATGTTACATTATCTGCTTCAGGTTGACCATCTGAAAAGTGCAAAACTCTTTGCATCTCGGCCACATGAACATTTTCTGTACCTAAATCTAATCTCAGTCTTGCAGGACAACCCCCGGTTTTGATCACTGCGTCCATAAAGTAACCAGCAATGACACTTGGATCATTGTTTGTTTTATATGCTTCAAGCAATATGAGGCTCCTGGAAAAGCCATCAATACATCCACTGTTCCAAAAACAGGGTTCGTTACGTCACGTAGTTTCGATACATTTCAAATCTTTTCACGCATTTTAGTCTGTACTTAAGTTCAATCAGCTGGAAAAATGACTGACTAGATGGCAGACTGCAAACCAGTAGAAGGTACAAGGTGGAGCTTTTGAAAGGCGGCAGGCCACTGCTAACAAACTTATCAGCAAATTTCTTTATATCCCGCTAGCTAAGTTTTAGACAACCTAAAAATAAATAATCATATCTAAGGTGTTTTTTGTAATCTAATAAGTCTCAACAAACTCAACCACTTTGGAGCACCGCGTAGAGAATCTGGACATTATATTCACTTATATAGACGATTGCTTTGACAGTTATCATGAACAAACCAGGTAAGTTGCCATCCACCAAGAGGAGCCGCCCCAAAGCTTCCCCGGGAGCATGGCAGCACGGTGGACATTTTGGAGTCCATTAACAACAAGCTATCCAGGAGTGACGCGAAATTCTCCACCAAGAGTTTCAGGCTTTGCAGGAGTCAGTGGAGTTCAGCCAGCAGCAGGTAGAAGCACTCGCTGCAGAAAACATGGTCCTTAGAGAGTCTGTGAAATTGCTCACCGAGGGAATGACGCGGCTCTCAGAAGAAAATTAGGTAACACTTTCTATGAATCTGGTATCTATAATGCATTATATGGGCATTTGTAAACATCTATAAAGCATTCATAAGGCTTTATAATGTTTGACATAAGCATTTGGAACTGTACATAAGTGTTCATAACTACACACATAACATGTTAGAAGAGTATATTATAAGGCTTTATAGCACTAAGTTATTAAGTGCTATAGTCCCCTATAATATATGTATGTTCCTGTTCTCTTGAATATTGGTGAAACCAGCATCATAAAGCTTAACAAAAGCTGTTTATTCTCACAATTCTTTATAAAGATTCACAGTGATAATCCCATTCTCACTGGTATACTCTATAATGTCATATCAGTATATTTAAAAAAAAATGACAGAAGAGTACAATAATCACACAAGAAGTTTGTACATTGAACAGGTCATCATTTATTGATGATTTACATTAACAATTATGTATAATATAGTGATAACAATATGCAAATTGATAATTATTGGGGTTAGGTGGACCAAGAAAAGAGGGGGAGAGAAAGAATAAAAAGGGAAAAGACAAGGGCAGGGGGAAAAAAATTAAATAAATAAATTGTGTATGGATGTTGCAGGTTGTGTATGGAAGTTGCAGGTTTTTTTTTTTTTTTTTTTTTTTAATGGCCCACCTTCACCCCCCCCATCTTTGGGGGACAACTTTGTTTTTATGTACAGTTCAAATGACAATTATAACAATTATGTATAATATAGTGATAACAATATGCAAAGTGATAATTATTGGGGTTAGGTTGTTGCAGGTTGTGTATGGATGGCCCATATGGAGGTGGGCCATAAATAATGGCCTACCTCCACCCCCCCCCCCCCATCTTTACATAAAAACAAAGTTGTCCTCCAAAGTTCAAATGACAATTATAACAATTATGTATAATATAGTGATAACAATATGCAAAGTGATAATTATTGGGGTTAGGTGGACCAAGAAAAGAGGAGAAGAGAAAGAATAAAAAGGGAAAATACAAGGGCAGGGGGAAAATAAATAAATAAATAAATATAAAACACAACCACCAGATGTTGCAGGTTGTGTATGGATGTTGCAGGTTTTTTTTTTTTTTTTTTTTTTAATGGCCCACCTCCACACCCCCACCATCTTTGGAGGACAACTTTTTTCTATGTAAAGTTCAAATGACAATTATAACAATTATGTATAACATAGTGATAACAATATGCAAAGTGATAATTATTGGGGTTAGGTTGTTGCAGGTTGTGTATGGATGGCCCATATGGAGGTGGGCCATAAATAATGGCCTACCTCCACCCCCCCCCCCCCACCCCCATCTTTACATAAAAACAAAGTTGTCCTCCAAAGTTCAAATGACAATTATAACAATAAAGTATAATATAGTGATAACAATATGCAAAGTGATAATTATTGGGGTTAGGTGGACCAAGAAAAGAGGGGAGAGAAAGAATAAAAAGGGAAAAGACAAGGGCTGGGGGAAAATAAATAAATAAATAAATAAATATAAAACACAACCACCAGATGTTGCAGGTTGTGTATGGATGTTGCAGGTTTTTTTTTTTTTTTTTTAATGGCCCACCTCCACACCCCCACCATCTTTGGAGGACAACTTTTTTTAATGTAAAGTTCAAATGACAATTATAACAATTATGTATAATATAGTGATAATATGCAAAGTGATAATTATTGGGGTTAGGTGGACCAAGAAAAGAGGGGAGAGAAAGAATAAAAAGGGAAAATACAAGGGCAGGGAAAAAAATAAAATAAATAAATAAATAAGTAAATAAATATAAAACACAACCACCAGATGTTGCAGGTTGTGTTTGGATGTTGCAGGTTTTTTTTTTTTTTTTTAATGGCCCACCTCCACACCCCCACCATCTTTGGAGGACAACTTTGTTTTTATGTAAAGTTCAAATGACAATTATAACAATTATGTATAATATAGTGATAACAATATGCAATGTGATAATTATTGGGGTTAGGTGGACCAAGAAAAGAGGAGAAGAGAAAGAATAAAAAGGGAAAAGACAAGGGCAGGGGGAAAATAAATAAATAAATAAATATAAAACACAACCATCAGATGTTGCAGGTTGTGTATGGATGTTGCAGGTTTATTTTTATTTAATTTTTTTTTTAATGGCCCACCTCCACACCCCCACCATCTTTGGAGGACAACTTTTTTTATGTAAAGTTCAAATGACAATTATAACAATTATGTATAATATAGTGATAACAATATGCAAAGTGATAATTATTGGGGTTAGGTGGACCAAGAAAAGAGGGGAGAGAAAGAATAAAAAGGGAAAATACAAGGGCAGGGAAAAAATTTAAATAAATAAATATAATTTATTATTGCAGGCTGTGTATGGATGTTGCAGGTTTTTTTTATTTTTTATGCCCCACCTCTTTTTATGTAAAGTTCAAATGACAATTATAACAATTATGTATAATATAGTGATAATATGCAAAGTTATAATTATTGGGGTTAGGTGGAGGTTGCCGGTTGTGTTGGTGTTGCAACACCAACTGTAAACTGAAACTCAACCGTAGACACTCGGGAGAAAATAGAACACAAAATGCGGAAAAATCAACGCATAAAAAGCAAAACTCACCCGTAGTGAGAGGGGATAAAAATAACAAAGGCAACTCAAAAGACACCGAAAAAACTCGTCCCTACAGGCAAAAATGCCGCAACAAAACAAAACCACCAGATGTTGCAGGTTGTGTATGGATGTTGCATGCATGTGTATGGATGTTGCAGGTTTTTTTTTTTTTTTTTTTTAATGGCCCACCTCCACACCCCCACCAACTTTGGAGGACAACTTTGTTTTTATGTAAAGTTCAAATGACAATTATAACAATTATGTATAATATAGTGATAACAATATGCAAAGTGATAATTATTGGGGTTAGGTGGACCAAGAAAAGAGGGGAGAGAAAGAATAAAAAGGGAAAATACAAGGGCAGGGAAAAAAATAAAATAAATAAATAAGTAAATAAATATAAAACACAACCACCAGATGTTGCAGGTTGTGTTTGGATGTTGCAGGTTTTTTTTTTTTTTTTTTATGGCCCACCTCCACACCCCCACCATCTTTGGAGGACAACTTTGTTTTTATGTAAAGTTCAAATGACAATTATAACAATTATGTATAATATAGTGATAACAATATGCAATGTGATAATTATTGGGGTTAGGCGGACCAAGAAAAGAGGAGAAGAGAAAGAATAAAAAGGGAAAATACAAGGGCAGGGAAAAAATTTAAATAAATAAATATAATTTATTATTGCAGGTTGTGTATGGATGTTGCAGGTTTTTTTTTTTTTTTTATGCCCCACCTCTTTTTATGTAAAGTTCAAATGACAATTATAACAATTATGTATAATATAGTGATAATATGCAAAGTTATAATTATTGGGGTTAGGTGGAGGTTGCCGGTTGTGTTGGTGTTGCAACACCAACTGTAAACTGAAACTCAACCGTAGACACTCGGGAGAAAATAGAACACAAAATGCGGAAAAATCAACGCATAAAAAGCAAAACTCACCCGTAGTGAGAGGGGATAAAAATAACAAAGGCAACTCAAAAGACACCGAAAAAACTCGTCCCTACAGGCAAAAATGCCGCAACAAAACAAAACCACCAGATGTTGCAGGTTGTGTATGGATGTTGCATGCATGTGTATGGATGTTGCAGGTTTTTTTTTTTTTTTTAATGGCCCACCTCCACACCCCCACCAACTTTGGAGGACAACTTTGTTTTTATGTAAAGTTCAAATGACAATTATAACAATTATGTATAATATAGTGATAATATGCAAAGTGATAATTATTGGGGTTAGGTGGACCAAGAAAAGAGGGGAGAGAAAGAATAAAAAGGGAAAATACAAGGGCAGGGAAAAAAATAAAATAAATAAATAAGTAAATAAATATAAAACACAACCACCAGATGTTGCAGGTTGTGTTTGGATGTTGCAGGTTTTTTTTTTTTTTTTTAATGGCCCACCTCCACACCCCCACCATCTTTGGAGGACAACTTTGTTTTTATGTAAAGTTCAAATGACAATTATAACAATTATGTATAATATAGTGATAACAATATGCAATGTGATAATTATTGGGGTTAGGCGGACCAAGAAAAGAGGAGAAGAGAAAGAATAAAAAGGGAAAAGACAAGGGCAGGGGGAAAATAAATAAATAAATAAATATAAAACACAACCACCAGATGTTGCAGGTTGTGTATGGATGTTGCAGGTTGTGTATGGATGTTGCAGGTTTTTTTTTTTTTTTTTTTAATGGCCCACCTCCACCATCTTTGGAGGACAACTTTTTTTTATGTAAAGTTCAAATGACAATTATAACAATTATGTATAATATAGTGATAACAATATACAATGTGATAATTATTGGGGTTAGGTGGACCAAGAAAAGAGGGGAGAGAAAGAATAAAAAGGGAAAATACAAGGGCAGGGAAAAAAATTAAATAAATAAATAAATAAATATAAAACACAACCACCAGATGTTGCAGGTTGTGTATGGATGTTGCAGGTTTTTTTTTTTTTTTATGCCCCACCTCTTTTTATGTAAAGTTCAAATGACAATTATAACAATTATGTATAATATAGTGATAATATGCAAAGTTATAATTATTGGGGTTAGGTGGAGGTTGCCGGTTGTGTTGGTGTTGCAACACCAACTGTAAACTGAAACTCAACCGTAGACACTCGGGAGAAAATAGAACACAAAATGCGGAAAAATCAACGCATAAAAAGCAAAACTCACCCGTAGTGAGAGGGGATAAAAATAACAAAGGCAACTCAAAAGACACCGAAAAAACTCGTCCCTACAGGCAAAAATGCCGCAACAAAACAAAACCACCAGATGTTGCAGGTTGTGTATGGATGTTGCATGCATGTGTATGGATGTTGCAGGTTTTTTTTTTTTTTTTAATGGCCCACCTCCACACCCCCACCAACTTTGGAGGACAACTTTGTTTTTATGTAAAGTTCAAATGACAATTATAACAATTATGTATAATATAGTGATAACAATATGCAAAGTGATAATTATTGGGGTTAGGTGGACCAAGAAAAGAGGGGAGAGAAAGAATAAAAAGGGAAAATACAAGGGCAGGGAAAAAAATAAAATAAATAAATAAGTAAATAAATATAAAACACAACCACCAGATATTGCAAGTTGTGTATGGATGTTGCAGGTTGTGTATGGATGTTGCAGGTTTTTTTTTTTTTTTTTTTTTTAATGGCCCACCTCCACCATCTTTGGAGGACAACTTTTTTTTATGTAAAGTTCAAATGACAATTATAACAATTATGTATAATATAGTGATAACAATATACAAAGTGATAATTATTGGGGTTAGGTGGACCAAGAAAAGAGGGGAGAGAAAGAATAAAAAGGGAAAATACAAGGGCAGGGAAAAAAATTAAATAAATAAATATAATTTATTATTGCAGGTTGTGTATGGATGTTGCAGGTTTTTTTTTTTTTTATGCCCCACCTCTTTTTATGTAAAGTTCAAATGACAATTATAACAATTATGTATAATATAGTGATAATATGCAAAGTGATAATTATTGGGGTTAGGTGGAGGTTGCCGGTTGTGTTGGTGTTGCAACACCAACTGTAAACTGAAACTCAACCGTAGACACTCGGGAGAAAATAGAACACAAAATGCGGAAAAATCAACGCATAAAAAGCAAAACTCACCCGTAGTGAGAGGGGATAAAAATAACAAAGGCAACTCAAAAGACACCGAAAAAACTCGTCCCTACAGGCAAAAATGCCGCAACAAAACAAAACCACCAGATGTTGCAGGTTGTGTATGGATGTTGCATGCATGTGTATGGATGTTGCAGGTTTTTTTTTTTTTTTTTTTTTAATGGCCCACCTCCACACCCCCACCAACTTTGGAGGACAACTTTGTTTTTATGTAAAGTTCAAATGACAATTCTAACAATTATGTATAATATAGTGATAACAATATGCAAAGTGATAATTATTGGGGTTAGGTGGACCAAGAAAAGAGGGGAGAGAAAGAATAAAAAGGGAAAATACAAGGGCAGGGAAAAAAATAAAATAAATAAATTAATATAAAACACAACCACCAGATGTTGCAGGTTGTGTATGGATGTTGCAGGTTTTTTTTTTTTTTTTTTTTTTTTTTTTTTTAAATGGCCCACCTCCACCCCCCCCCCCCCCCCCCCCCCCCAATCTTTGGAGGACAACTTTGTTTTTATGTAAAGTTCAAATGACAATTATAACAATTATGTATAATATAGTGATAACAGTATGCAAAGTGATAATTATCGGGGTTAGGTGGACCAAGAAAAGAGGAGAAGAGAAAGATTAAAAAGGGAAAAGACAAGGGCAGGGGGAAAAAAATAAATAAATAAATAAAAAACACAACCACCAGATGTTGCAGGTTGTGTATGGATGTTGCAGGTTGTGTATGGATGTTGCAGGTTGTGTATGGAGTTATGGAGTTTGCCGGTTGTGTATGGAGCTTGCCGGTTGTGTTGGTGTTGCAACACCAACTGTAAACTGAAACTCAACCGTAGACACTCGGGAGAAAATAGAACACAAAATGCGGAAAAATCAACGCATAAAAAGCAAAACTCACCCGTAGTGAGAGGGGATAAAAATAACAAAGGCAACTCAAAAGACACCGAAAAAACTCGTCCCTACAGGCAAAAATGCCGCAACAAAACAAAACCACCAGATGTTGCAGGTTGTGTATGGATGTTGCATGCATGTGTATGGATGTTGCAGGTTTTTTTTTTTTTTTTTTTTTAATGGCCCACCTCCACACCCCCACCAACTTTGGAGGACAACTTTGTTTTTATGTAAAGTTCAAATGACAATTCTAACAATTATGTATAATATAGTGATAACAATATGCAAAGTGATAATTATTGGGGTTAGGTGGACCAAGAAAAGAGGGGAGAGAAAGAATAAAAAGGGAAAATACAAGGGCAGGGAAAAAAATAAAATAAATAAATTAATATAAAACACAACCACCAGATGTTGCAGGTTGTGTATGGATGTTGCAGGTTTTTTTTTTTTTTTTAAATGGCCCACCTCCACCCCCCCCCCCCCCCCCCCAATCTTTGGAGGACAACTTTGTTTTTATGTAAAGTTCAAATGACAATTATAACAATTATGTATAATATAGTGATAACAGTATGCAAAGTGATAATTATCGGGGTTAGGTGGACCAAGAAAAGAGGAGAAGAGAAAGATTAAAAAGGGAAAAGACAAGGGCAGGGGGAAAAAAATAAATAAATAAATAAAAAACACAACCACCAGATGTTGCAGGTTGTGTATGGATGTTGCAGGTTGTGTATGGATGTTGCAGGTTGTGTATGGAGTTATGGAGTTTGCCGGTTGTGTATGGAGCTTGCCGGTTGTGTTGGTGTTGCAACACCAACTGTAAACTGAAACTCAACCGTAGACACTCGGGAGAAAATAGAACACAAAATGCGGAAAAATCAACGCATAAAAAGCAAAACTCACCCGTAGTGAGAGGGGATAAAAATAACAAAGGCAACTCAAAAGACACGGAAAAAACTCGTCGCTACAGGCAAAAATGCCGCAACAAAAAAAAACCTTCCCAAAATAAATGAATAACAGATAGGAAGAGAAACAGATGGAGGAAAACTTGAGATAGGCCAGGTAGTGGCGCAGGAGATAGTAACTCGAATAAGGGATTTGCAAGAGAAATGTAAAGAGAGAGATAGGTGGTGAGACACCTTACAACACAGCACAACGGTAGAGAAAGCAGAGAAGGGCTAAAGTCGTACCGGCATGACCAAAAGGAATCAGCAATGATCCGTCTCCACAAGCATCCTTAAGTTGCAGGCTGTGTGTGGGTGTTGCAGGCTGTGTATGGAGGTTGTGTATGGAGGTTGCAGGTTGTGTTGCAGGTTGTGTGTGGGTGGGTGTTGCAGGTTGTGTGTGGGTGGGTGTTGCAGGTTGTGTGTGGGTGGGTGTTGCAGGTGGTGTATGGATGTTGCAGGAGGTGTATGGATGTTGCAGGTGGTGTAGTGTTGGTGTTGCAGGTGGTGTAGTGTATGGATGTCGGAGGTTGTGTTGGTGTTGGAGGTTGTGTTGGTTTTGGAGGTTGTGTATGGAGGTTGTATTGGTGATGGAGGTTGTGTTGGTGATGGAGGTTGAGTAGGTGTTGGAGGTTGTGTATGGAGGTTGTGTTGGTGTTGCAGGTTGTGTATGGAGGTTGTGTTGGTGTTGCAGGTTGTGTATGGAGGTTGCAGGTTGGTGTTGGAGGTTGCAGGTTGGTGTTGGAGGTTGTGTATGGAGGTTGTGTTGGTGTTGCAGGTTGTGTATGGAGGTTGTGTTGGTGATGGAGGTTGTGTATGAAGGTTGTGTTGGTGATGGAGGTTGTGTATGAAGGTTGTGTTGGTGATGGAGGTTGTGTATGGAGGTTGTGTTGGTGATGGAGGATGTGTTGGTGATGGAGGTTGTGTATGGAGGTTGTGTTGGTGTTGCAGGTTGTGTATGGAGGTTGTGCTGGTGATGGAGGTTGTGTATGGAGGTTGCAGGTTGTGTATGGAGGTTGCAGGTTGTGTATGGAGGTTGCAGGTTGTGTATGGAGGTTGTGTTGTGTTGGTGTTGCAGGTTGTGTCGATGTTGCAGGTTGTGTGTCGATGTTGCAGGTTGTGTGTCGATGTCGGAGGTTGTGTTGGTGTCGGAGGTTGTGTTGTTGTTTGTGTATGGGTGTCGGAGGTTGTGTATGGGTGTCGTGTATGGGTGTCGCAGGTGGTGTATGGGTGTCGCAGGTGGTGTATCGATGTCGCAGGTGGTGTATCGGTGTCGCAGGTGGTGTATCGGTGTCGCAGGTGGTGTATCGGTGTCGCAGGTGGTGTTGTGTATGGATGTCGGAGGTTGTGTTGGTGATGGAGGTTGTGTATGAAGGTTGTGTTGGTGATGGAGGTTGTGTATGGAGGTTGTGTTGGTGATGGAGGTTGTGTTGGTGTTGCAGGTTGTGTATGGAGGTTGTGTTGGTGTTGCAGGTTGTGTATGGAGGTTGTGCTGGTGATGGAGGTTGTGTATGGAGGTTGCAGGTTGTGTATGGAGGTTGCAGGTTGTGTATGGAGGTTGTGTTGTGTTGGTGTTGCAGGTTGTGTTGCAAGTTGTGTCGATGTTGCAGGTTGTGTGTCGATGTCGGAGGTTGTGTTGGTGTCGGAGGTTGTGTTGGTGTCGGAGGTTGTGTTGTTGTTTGTGTATGGGTGTCGGAAGTTGTGTATGGGTGTCGTGTATGGGTGTCGCAGGTGGTGTATGGGTGTCGCAGGTGGTGTATGGGTGTCGCAGGTGGTGTATGGGTGTCGCAGGTGGTGTATCGGTGTCGCAGGTGGTGTATCGGTGTCGCAGGTGGTGTATCGGTGTCGCAGGTGGTGTTGTGTATGGATGTCGGAGCTTGTGTTGGTGTCGGAGCTTGTGTATGGGTGTCGGAGCTTGTGTATGGGTGTCGGAGGTTGTGTATGGGTGTCGGAGGTTGTGTATGGGTGTTGGAGGTTGTGTTGCAGGTGGTGTATGGGTGTCGCAGGTGGTGTATGGGTGTCGCAGGTGGTGTATGGGTGTCGCAGGTGGTGTATGGGTGTCGCAGGTGGTGTATGGGTGTCGCAGGTGGTGTATGGGTGTCGCAGGTGGTGTATGGTGTCGGAGGTGGTGTATGGGTGTCGGAGGTTGTGTATGGGTGTCGGAGGTTGTGTATGGGTGTCGGAGGTTGTGTATGGATGTCGGAGGTTGTGTTGGAGGTTGTGTATGGGTGTCGCAGGTTGTGTATGGAGGTCACAGGTTGTGTATGGGTGTCGGAAGTTGCAGGTTGTGTATGGGTGTCGGAGGTTGTGTATGGGTGTCGGAGGTTGTGTATGGGTGTCGGAGGTTGTGTCGGAGGTTGTGTATGGGTGTCGGAGGTTGTGTATGGGTGTCGGAGGTTGTGTCGGAGGTGGTGTATGGGTGTCGCAGGTGGTGTATCGGTGTCGCAGGTGGTGTATCGGTGTCGCAGGTGGTGTATCGGTGTCGCAGGTGGTGTATCGGTGTCGCAGGTGGTGTTGTGTATGGATGTCGGAGGTTGTGTTGGTGAGGGAGGTTGTGTATGAAGGTTGTGTTGGTGATGGAGGTTGTGTATGGAGGTTGTGTTGGTGATGGAGGATGTGTTGGTGATGGAGGTTGTGTATGGAGGTTGTGTTGGTGTTGCAGGTTGTGTATGGAGGTTGTGCTGGTGATGGAGGTTGTGTATGGAGGTTGCAGGTTGTGTATGGAGGTTGCAGGTTGTGTTGTGTTGGTGTTGCAGGTTGTGTTGCAAGTTGTGTCGATGTTGCAGGTTGTGTGTCGATGTCGGAGGTTGTGTTGGTGTTTGTGTATGGGTGTCGGAGGTTGTGTATGGGTGTCGTGTATGGGTGTCTCAGGTGGTGTATGGGTGTCGCAGGTGGTGTATCGATGTCGCAGGTGGTGTTGTGTATGGATGTCGGAGCTTGTGTTGGTGTCGGAGCTTGTGTTGGTGTCGGAGGTTGTGTTGGTGTCGGAGGTTGTGTATGGGTGTTGGAGGTTGTGTATGGGTGTTGGAGGTTGTCTTGTGTATGGATGTCGGAGGTTGTGTTGCAGGTGGTGTATGGGTGTCGCAGGTGGTGTATGGGTGTCGGAGGTTGTGTATGGGTGTCGGAGGTTGTGTCGGAGGTGGTGTATGGGTGTCGGAGGTGGTGTATGAGTGTTGGAGGTGGTGTATGGGTGTCGGAGGTGGTGTATGGGTGTCGGAGGTTGTGTTGGAGGTGGTGTATGGGTGTCGCAGGTGGTGTATGGGTGTCGCAGGTGGTGTATCGGTGTCGCAGGTGGTGTATCGGTGTCGCAGGTGGTGTATCGGTGTCGCAGGTGGTGTATCGGTGTCGCAGGTGGTGTATCGGTGTCGCAGGTGGTGTCGCAGGTGGTGTTGCAGGTGGTGTTGCAGGTGGTGTTGCAGGTGGTGTTGCAGGTGGTGTTGTGTATGGATGTCGGAGGTTGTGTTGGTGTTGGAGCTTGTGTTGGTGGTTGTGTATGGAGGTTGCAGGTTAGGGTTCGGGTTAGGGTGAGGTTGTGTTGGAGGTTGTGTATGGGTGTTGGGAGGTTGTGTATGGGTGTTGGGAGGTTGTGTATGGGTGTTGGGAGGTTGTGTATGGATGTCGGAGGTTGTGTATGGATGTCGGAGGTTGTGTTGTGTATGGATGTCGGAGGTTGTGTTGGAGGTGGTGTATGGAGGTTGCAGGTGGTGTATGGATGTTGCAGGTGGTGTATGGATGTTGCAGGTGGTGTATCGATTTCAGAGGTGGTGTATGGGTGTCGGAGGTTGTGTATGGGTGTCGGAGGTTGTGTATGGGTGTCGGAGGTTGTGTATGGGTGTCGGAGGTTGTGTCGCAGGTGGTGTATGGGTGTCGCAGGTGGTGTATCGATGTTGCAGGTGGTGTATCGATGTTGCAGGTGGTGTATCGATGTTGCAGGTGATGTATCGATGTTGCCGGTGGTGTTGTGTATTAGGGGTGGGAATCGTTTACTATCTCACGATTCGATTCGATTCCGATTTTGGGGGCCACAATTCAATTCAAAAATCGATTTTCGATTCAAAACGATTTTCGATTCAAAAAACGATTTGATTTATAAAAATGTCTGCTTCAGTCTATAAAATCTGCATGATCTACTACAGTCTGCTTTGCAAGACAGAACGACAAATACAGAAAATTAAGTGTCTTTCACATTTAATTAACAAAAATTAAGTGCTTTGGTAAAATAAAATGGCTTTTGTTGTTACCAAAATTCTTGAGCTTCATTTTGCGAGCTGTCAAGGCTGGCTCGGATGCAGTTCCCCCAGCCGTCGCTAGGGGCACCCACCAGAGTCAGTCCCAGACTAAACCGACGTAACCGTACGTTCTCAGCCAGTCTCTGCTTTCTCTGTGATTGCTTATCGTTTAATGGTGTCTCGCCACCTCTCTGTTATGCTTTCTCTTTACTTATTCGAGTATCTCAGGCGTCGCTTCCTGACCCATCTCAAGTTTTCCCAATCCTGTATGTCTTCCTATCCGTTTTGCCTTTATTTTTGGGAAGGGTTTTATTTTGCTGCAGCGTTTTTTGCCAGTTACTTCTGCTGGTGTCCTTGATTTCGTTTTCGCGTTGCATTTATCCGCGCTGTTTTTTAGTTACTGTTGTTGTTTTGTTTCTTCCTCCCGTCTCACTACGGTTGAGTGTTATTTTTCACGCGTTGTATTTTCCGCATTGGTTTTTTGTTTCTATTTACTCCGTGCCCTCACGGTTTTGCTTTCTATTCTCTTGTGCGTTAAGTCTTCCGTGTTGTTTTGTTTGTTCGTTCTGGGTCGCTGTGCGTGTTTCCCTCTCGCTAATACATTTGACGAATGTCAAACGTCTTGCTCTTGCGAGCCGGCACTTGGGTCCATCCTTCTCTATATTATTTCTCAACCTTCTCTATATTAACGCTCCCGTGCTCACCGCGTTACACAAGCCTTGCACACGAGCTACATTGTGTCCAGTTCGGTCTTCCCCGGCATTCGGTAAAAACCAAAATGAACCCATATTTTTGCCTTAAATGAAGACCGGACAGGTTGAATATCTCTTTCCTCCATCTGTTTTGAACCTTTTCTGCGCATGAGTGTGTCCCAGAACCTGCTGCGTAAAGTATCGCGTAATTTTGTAATTGCATACCGCGAGACTTCACCACGACTTAGAATCGATTTTGGGACATTTAAAATCGATTCTGAATCGTAGTGAATGAGAATCGATTTTTGATATATTTGATTTTTTGGCACACCTCTATTGTGTATGGATGTCGGAGGTTGTGTTGGTGTTGGAGGTTGTGTTGGTGTTGGAGGTTGTGTTGTATGGGTGTTGGAGGTTGTGTTTCGATGTTGCAGGTTGTGTGTCGATGTCGGAGGTTGTGTATGGATGTCGGAGGTGGTGTATGGATGTCGGAGGTGGTGTATGGATGTCGGAGGTGGTGTATGGATGTCGGAGGTGGTGTATGAATGTCGGAGGTGGTGTATGGATGTCGGAGGTGGTGTATGGATGTCGGAGGTGGTGTGTTGGTGTTGCAGGTGGTGTGTTGGTGTTGCAGGTGGTGTGTTGGTGTTGCAGGTGGTGTGTTGGTGTTGCAGGTGGTGTGTTGGAGGTTGTGTTGGTGGTTGTGTATGGAGGTTGCAGGTTGTGTATGGAGGTTGCAGGTTAGGGTTAGGTTGTGTATGGGTGTTTGAGGTTGTGTCGCAGGTGGTGTATGGGTGTCGGAGGTTGTGGATGGGTGTCGGAGGTTGTGTCGGAGGTTGTGGATGGGTGTCGGAGGTTGTGGATGGGTGTCGGAGGTTGTGGATGGGTGTCGGAGGTTGTGTCGGAGGTTGTGGATGGGTGTCGGAGGTTGTGTCGGAGGT
The DNA here is from genome assembly GCF_052324685.1 of Brachyhypopomus gauderio. NCBI lineage: Eukaryota > Metazoa > Chordata > Actinopteri > Gymnotiformes > Hypopomidae > Brachyhypopomus > Brachyhypopomus gauderio. The sequence goes on from NW_027506902.1 coordinate 44,625, forward strand.
TGTGTATGGGTGTCGGAGGTTGTGTATGGGTGTCGGAGGTTGTGTATGGGTGTCGGAGGTTGTGTATGGGTGTCGGAGGTTGTGTCAGAGGTTGTGTATGGGTGTCGGAGGTTGTGTATGGGTGTCGGAGGTTGTGTTGGAGGTTGTGTATGGGTGTCGGAAGTTGCAGGTTGTGTATGGATGTCGGAGGTTGTGTATGGGTGTCGGAAGTTGCAGGTTGTGTATGGATGTCGGAGGTAGTGTTGGAGGTTGTGTATGGGTGTCGGAGGTGGTGTATCGATGTTGCAGGTGGTGTATCGATGTTGCAGGTGTAGTATCGATGTTGCAGGTGTAGTATCGATGTTGCAGGTGTAGTATCGATGTTGCAGGTGGTGTTGTGTATGGATGTCGGAGGTTGTGTTGGTGTTGGAGGTTGTGTATGGAGGTTGTGTTGGTGTTGGAGGTTGTGTTGGTGGTTGTGTATGGAGGTTGCAGGTTGTGTATGGAGGTTGCAGGTTAGGGTTAGGTTGTGTATGGGTGTTGGAGGTTGTGTCGCAGGTGGTGTATGGGTGTCGCAGGTGGTGTATGGGTGTCGCAGGTGGTGTATGGGTGTCGGAGGTTGTGGATGGGTGTCGGAGGTTGTGTCGGAGGTTGTGGATGGGTGTCGGAGGTTGTGGATGGGTGTCGGAGGTTGTGGATGGGTGTCGGAGGTTGTGTCGGAGGTTGTGGATGGGTGTCGGAGGTTGTGGATGGGTGTCGGAGGTTGTGTCGGAGGTTGTGGATGGGTGTCGGAGGTTGTGGATGGGTGTCGGAGGTTGTGTCGGAGGTTGTGGATGGGTGTCGGAGGTTGTGTCGGAGGTTGTGGATGGGTGTCGGAGGTTGTGTCGGAGGTTGTGGATGGGTGTCGGAGGTTGTGTCGGAGGTTGTGGATGGGTGTCGGAGGTTGTGTATGGGTGTCGGAGGTTGTGTCGGAGGTTGTGTATGGGTGTCGGAGGTTGTGTATGGGTGTCGGAGGTTGTGTCAGAGGTTGTGTATGGGTGTCGGAGGTTGTGTCAGAGGTTGTGTATGGGTGTCGGAGGTTGTGTATGGGTGTCGGAGGTTGTGTTGGAGGTTGTGTATGGGTGTCGGAGGTTGTGTATGGGTGTCGGAAGTTGCAGGTTGTGTATGGATGTCGGAGGTTGTGTATGGGTGTCGGAGGTTGCAGGTTGTGTATGGATGTCGGAGGTAGTGTTGGAGGTTGTGTATGGGTGTCGGAGGTGGTGTATCGATGTTGCAGGTGGTGTATCGATGTTGCAGGTGTAGTATCGATGTTGCAGGTGTAGTATCGATGTTGCAGGTGTAGTATCGATGTTGCAGGTGGTGTTGTGTATGGATGTCGGAGGTTGTGTTGGTGTTGGAGGTTGTGTATGGAGGTTGTGTTGGTGTTGGAGGTTGTGTTGGTGGTTGTGTATGGAGGTTGCAGGTTGTGTATGGAGGTTGCAGGTTAGGGTTAGGTTGTGTATGGGTGTTTGAGGTTGTGTCGCAGGTGGTGTATGGGTGTCGCAGGTGGTGTATGGGTGTCGCAGGTGGTGTATGGGTGTCGCAGGTGGTGTATGGGTGTCGGAGGTTGTGTATGGGTGTCGGAGGTTGCAGGTTGTGTATGGGTGTCGGAGGTTGTGTATGGGTGTCGGAGGTTGCAGGTTGTGTATGGGTGTCGGAGGTTGTGTATGGGTGTCGGAGGTTGCAGGTTGTGTATGGGTGTCGGAGGTTGTGTATGGGTGTCGGAGGTTGCAGGTTGTGTATGGGTGTCGGAGGTTGTGTATGGGTGTCGGAAGTTGCAGGTTGTGTATGGGTGTCGGAGGTTGTGTATGGGTGTCGGAGGTTGTGTATGGGTGTCGGAGGTGGTGTATGGGTGTCGGAGGTGGTGTATGGGTGTCGGAGGTGGTGTATGGGTGTCGGAGGTGGTGTATCGATGTTGCAGGTGGTGTTGTGTATGGATGTCGGAGGTTGTGTTGGTGTTGGAGGTTGTGTATGGAGGTTGTGTTGGTGTTGGAGGTTGTGTATGGAGGTTGTGTATGGAGGTTGCAGGTTGTGTATGGAGGTTGCAGGTTAGGGTTAGGTTGTGTATGGGTGTTTGAGGTTGTGTCGGAGGTGGTGTATGGGTGTCGCAGGTGGTGTATGGGTGTCGCAGGTGGTGTATGGGTGTCGGAGGTTGTGTCGGAGGTTGTGTATGGGTGTCGGAGGTTGTGTATGGGTGTCGGAGGTTGTGTATGGGTGTCGGAGGTTGTGTATGGGTGTCGCAGGTGGTGTATGGGTGTCGGAGGTGGTGTATGGGTGTCGGAGGTGGTGTATCGATGTTGCAGGTGGTGTATCGATGTTGCAGGTGGTGTATCGATGTTGCAGGTGGTGTATCGATGTTGCAGGTGGTGTATCGATGTTGCAGGTGGTGTATCGATGTTGTGTTGGTGTTGCAGGTGGTGTTGTGTATGGATGTCGGACGTTGTGTTGGTGTTGGAGCTTGTGTATGGAGCTTGTGTTGGTGTTGGAGCTTGTGTTGGTGTTGGAGCTTGTGTTGGTGGTTGTGTATGGAGGTTGTGTATGGAGGTTGCAGGTTGTGTATGGAGGTTGCAGGTTAGGGTTAGGGTGAGGTTGTGTTGGAGGTTGTGTAAGGGTGTTGGAGGTTGTGTTGGTGTTGCAGGTGGTGTTGGAGGTTGTGTTGTGTATGGATGTCAGAGGTTGTGTTGCAGGTTGTGTATGGGAGTCGCAGGTGGTGAATGGGTGTCGCAGGTGGTGTATGGGTGTCGCAGGTGGTGTATGGGTGTCGCAGGTGGTGTATGGGTGTCGCAGGTGTCGGAGGGGTGTCGGAGGTTGTGGATGGGTGTCGGAGGTTGTGTCGGAGGTTGTGGATGGGTGTCGGAGGTTGTGGATGGGTGTCGGAGGTTGTGTCGGAGGTTGTGGATGGGTGTCGGAGGTTGTGGATGGGTGTCGGAGGTTGTGTCGGAGGTTGTGGATGGGTGTCGGAGGTTGTGGATGGGTGTCGGAGGTTGTGTCGGAGGTTGTGGATGGGTGTCGGAGGTTGTGGATGGGTGTCGGAGGTTGTGTCGGAGGTTGTGGATGGGTGTCGGAGGTTGTGGATGGGTGTCGGAGGTTGTGGATGGGTGTCGGAGGTTGTGTCGGAGGTTGTGGATGGGTGTCGGAGGTTGTGTCGGAGGTTGTGTATGGGTGTCGGAGGTTGTGTATGGGTGTCGGAGGTTGTGTCGGAGGTTGTGTATGGGTGTCGGAGGTTGTGTATGGGTGTCGGAGGTTGTGTATGGGTGTCGGAGGTTGTGTCAGAGGTTGTGTATGGGTGTCGGAGGTTGTGTATGGGTGTCGGAGGTTGTGTTGGAGGTTGTGTATGGGTGTCGGAAGTTGCAGGTTGTGTATGGATGTCGGAGGTTGTGTATGGGTGTCGGAAGTTGCAGGTTGTGTATGGATGTCGGAGGTAGTGTTGGAGGTTGTGTATGGGTGTCGGAGGTGGTGTATCGATGTTGCAGGTGGTGTATCGATGTTGCAGGTGTAGTATCGATGTTGCAGGTGTAGTATCGATGTTGCAGGTGTAGTATCGATGTTGCAGGTGGTGTTGTGTATGGATGTCGGAGGTTGTGTTGGTGTTGGAGGTTGTGTATGGAGGTTGTGTTGGTGTTGGAGGTTGTGTTGGTGGTTGTGTATGGAGGTTGCAGGTTGTGTATGGAGGTTGCAGGTTAGGGTTAGGTTGTGTATGGGTGTTGGAGGTTGTGTCGCAGGTGGTGTATGGGTGTCGCAGGTGGTGTATGGGTGTCGCAGGTGGTGTATGGGTGTCGCAGGTGGTGTATGGGTGTCGCAGGTGGTGTATGGGTGTCGGAGGTTGTGGATGGGTGTCGGAGGTTGTGTCGGAGGTTGTGGATGGGTGTCGGAGGTTGTGGATGGGTGTCGGAGGTTGTGTCGGAGGTTGTGGATGGGTGTCGGAGGTTGTGGATGGGTGTCGGAGGTTGTGTCGGAGGTTGTGGATGGGTGTCGGAGGTTGTGGATGGGTGTCGGAGGTTGTGTCGGAGGTTGTGGATGGGTGTCGGAGGTTGTGGATGGGTGTCGGAGGTTGTGTCGGAGGTTGTGGATGGGTGTCGGAGGTTGTGGATGGGTGTCGGAGGTTGTGTCGGAGGTTGTGGATGGGTGTCGGAGGTTGTGTCGGAGGTTGTGTATGGGTGTCGGAGGTTGTGTATGGGTGTCGGAGGTTGTGTCGGAGGTTGTGTATGGGTGTCGGAGGTTGTGTATGGGTGTCGGAGGTTGTGTATGGGTGTCGGAGGTTGTGTCAGAGGTTGTGTATGGGTGTCGGAGGTTGTGTATGGGTGTCGGAGGTTGTGTTGGAGGTTGTGTATGGGTGTCGGAAGTTGCAGGTTGTGTATGGATGTCGGAGGTTGTGTATGGGTGTCGGAAGTTGCAGGTTGTGTATGGATGTCGGAGGTAGTGTTGGAGGTTGTGTATGGGTGTCGGAGGTGGTGTATCGATGTTGCAGGTGGTGTATCGATGTTGCAGGTGGTGTATCGATGTTGCAGGTGTAGTATCGATGTTGCAGGTGTAGTATCGATGTTGCAGGTGGTGTTGTGTATGGATGTCGGAGGTTGTGTTGGTGTTGGAGGTTGTGTATGGAGGTTGTGTTGGTGTTGGAGGTTGTGTTGGTGGTTGTGTATGGAGGTTGCAGGTTGTGTATGGAGGTTGCAGGTTAGGGTTAGGTTGTGTATGGGTGTTGGAGGTTGTGTCGCAGGTGGTGTATGGGTGTCGGAGGTGGTGTATGGGTGTCGGAGGTGGTGTATGGGTGTCGGAGGTGGTGTATGGGTGTCGGAGGTTGCAGGTTGTGTATGGGTGTCGGAGGTTGTGTATGGGTGTCGGAAGTTGCAGGTTGTGTATGGGTGTCGGAGGTGGTGTATGGGTGTCGGAGGTGGTGTATGGGTGTCGGAGGTGGTGTATGGGTGTCGGAGGTGGTGTATCGATGTTGCAGGTGGTGTTGTGTATGGATGTCGGAGGTTGTGTTGGTGTTGGAGGTTGTGTATGGAGGTTGTGTTGGTGTTGGAGGTTGTGTATGGAGGTTGTGTATGGAGGTTGCAGGTTGTGTATGGAGGTTGCAGGTTAGGGTTAGGTTGTGTATGGGTGTTTGAGGTTGTGTCGGAGGTGGTGTATGGGTGTCGCAGGTGGTGTATGGGTGTCGCAGGTGGTGTATGGGTGTCGGAGGTTGTGTCGGAGGTTGTGTATGGGTGTCGGAGGTTGTGTATGGGTGTCGGAGGTTGTGTATGGGTGTCCGAAGTTGCAGGTTGTGTATGGATGTCGGAGGTAGTGTCGGAGGTTGCGTATGGGTGTCGGAGGTTGCGTATGGGTGTCGGAGGTTGCGTATGGGTGTCGGAGGTGGCGTATGGGTGTCGGAGGTGGAGCTGGCGTATGGGTGTCGGAGGTGGAGCTGGCGTATGGGTGTCGGAGGTGGCGTATCGACGTTGCAGGTGGCGTATCGACGTTGCAGGTGGCGTATCGACGTTGCAGGTGGCGTATCGACGTTGCAGGTGGCGTATCGATGTTGCAGGTGGCGTATCGATGTTGCAGGTGGCGTATCGATGTTGCAGGTGGTGTTGTGTATGGATGTCGGAGGTTGCGTATGGGTGTCGGAGGTTGCGTATGGGTGTCGGAGCTGCCGTATGGGTGTCGGAGCTGGCGTATCGATGTTGCAGGTGGCGTATCGATGTTGCAGGTGGCGTATCGATGTTGCAGGTGGCGTATCGATGTTGCAGGTGGCGTATCGATGTTGCAGGTGGCGTATCGATGTTGCAGGTGGCGTATCGATGTTGCAGGTGGTGTTGTGTATGGATGTCGGAGGTTGTGTTGGTGTCGGAGGTTGTGTATGGAGGTTGTGTATGGAGGTTGTGTATGGAGGTTGTGTATGGAGGTTGCAGGTTGTGTATGGAGGTTGCAGGTTGTGTATGGAGGTTGCAGGTTGTGTATGGAGGTTGCAGGTTAGGGTTAGGTTGTGTATGGGTGTCGCAGGTGGTGGATGGGTGTCGCAGGTGGTGGATGGGTGTCGCAGGTGGTGGATGGGTGTCGCAGGTGGTGTAGGGGTGTCGCAGGTGGTGTAGGGGTGTCGCAGGTGGTGTAGGGGTGTCGCAGGTGGTGTAGGGGTGTCGCAGGTGGTGTAGGGGTGTCGCAGGTTGTGTCGGAGGTTGTGTATGGAGGTTGCAGGTTGTGTATGGGTGTCGGAGGTTGTGTATGGAGGTTGCAGGTTGTGTATGGGTGTCGGAGGTTGTGTTTGGGCGTACCTGAATCGTTGGCCTGCCCCACTCCTCCTCTGCTCTGGATCTGGCCCAGTCTGGCCTAGACGGAGGTGTTCCAGTGTGCCAACTCCAACTGTAGTGCCTGTAGTGCCACTAACACACACACACACACACACACACACAGACAGACAGATAGAGGGAGAGAGGGTTATCCTCACCGGTCCTGCTCTTTCACAGCTCGGACCAGGTTGGAATACAGTTGCTGCTCCGCCCTCAGCACACGGTTCAGCTCGGTCTGCTCCAGACGCAGGTCACACAGAGATGGCACTACCTGCTGGGGTCAAAAGGCCCACGTCAGAGGTCACCACTTATTAGGGGCAAAAATGTCATTAAGGAGGAAGAATGTGTCCAGGTATATGCGCATGCGTATGTGTGTGTGTGTGTGAGAGAGAGACCTGCTGGCTATCTCCTCCGATGATGGTCCTCTCTCTCTGGGGAAGGGAGTGGAAGCTCTTCTCTTCCCCAGGCTGCGAGTGCCCGTCCTGGGCTGCAGACAGCTGCCTCTCGCCCCTCTGTGTCAAACGATCCTGGAGCTCCTATGAGGGAGTAGAGCAAGAAATTTTCATTTGACTGAAATTTTTTCCTGGCAAAAGACAATGCCAGCAATTACTGACAATGTGGTGTAGTTGGGACAAGGCCTCTTTTGCCTAATTCTACACAATAAACACATTTATAAAGTATATTTATCTAAACAGCCTGTGTAAGGAGAGAAGAGAGAATCTATGAAGCAACAAAATGCAACACCTGAGCAATAAATGTACATAAATGTTTATATAATGGAGTTATCTGGGGGTGCTCTTCCAGAAAATTATTTAAAGATCAAGTCAAATTTAGTGAATCCTGGTGAGTTTTAAAAGGTATGAAGCTCTCTTGTTTTTATCAGATTCACTATCGCAAAAACATAAGCCGTAAGATTACCTGCTTTAAGTAGGTATGTTACAAAAAAATTAAATATCCAAAAATGGCAAATTAAATCACACCACTGGATAGAGCTTTTAAATACAAACAGAACAACACCATCCATGTTAAGCCCTCTGAAACATCCAATTTCAACTTATACAGATACTGCAAACACACACAGAACACACAAACACACCTCTACATGGAGCTACTGTGTATAAAAAGCACATACAAATACTTTCATTCACCTAAAATAAAATAGCTCTAATAATGGGCTTATTTACAGGCTAATACTCGCACGCTCACAGAGAGAGAGAGAAAACAGTCTGCTCCTTCTTATGTTCTTAATGTTGTAGGGGATACTATATTCAAGGCAGACAGAGGTGCATGAATAACTAGTAAATGGTTTGTGTGTGTGTGTGTGTGTGTGTGTAAGAGAACAGAAAAAGCAGGGCAACAAACAGCTGGACTGATGACTGGACCCAAGCAGTGAACACCACACACCATTACCCCCAATACTCCACACATATGAGGACGGTGCAGCCTTTAGAAACACTGCATAATTACCCAGAATTCCTTCACACACTATAAAATGGAGACCCTTTTTAAACCTCACCTCAAGCAATGGAATAAATGCTGCTTCCCTTGAAACAAACACAACCAATTTTGCACATGGCTGAAAATATACAGCAATGTGGATATTCCCCAAGGACATGTGGAAATACAGAGCTGCATTATGACTAGTCAAACACGTATGTCTTGGTGGGGAACTTGGGTAATGTAGTCCCCAATACAGGTACTGGGATTTATATGCACGTGTTTCTGTGGAAGACCATGAGAGTGTGTGTGTGAGCAAGTCTGCATGTTCAAATGCTTGTGTGTCTTCAGGACTCCCCAGATCAAACAGTAGGAATTTTATCAGTGAATGTGTAAATTTGTGTGCGTGTGAAGGAGAGTGAGAGAAAGAAACAAAGAAAAAAAAGAGAGTCTGTGCGAGCCTCTCTTGGCTCAGATAGCAGTGTTTCACTTATTGCGCGCGCGTGTGTGTGTGTTTGAAGGCGTAGAGCACACACACACACACACACTCCATTAGCTACATTAGTCACCTGTTCCTCACATCCTTCAAAGATCAGGGTTAGGAACAGCAGGGTAACGCAAACTACTGCCATTGTAAATCGTACAAAACACAAACACGGCCCGCTCACGTCGCGGTTACGCTCGAGTCTGAGCGCTACACGCCGCGTTTATCCTCCCCAAACTACAGACCTGGACTACATCTCGCACGTACAAGCGACTCAGGACGGGGTGACCTACCTGTTTCATGCCTTTCGTCGTCAAACCACACACAGAGTTGGGGCTTTTTCCGCCAGCGCCGTTTCCCGTTTGTGAGGAACTTGACGTTGCGCGGCAAATACTCGCTCACCAAATCGAATGAATTGTGCAATAATACTAATCGATTCCCTCCTCATACGTAACAAATGGTTGTAATTTAGAGTCAGGGGCGGACTGGCATACATTACTATCGGGGATCAAATATATTTATATAGCGGGCCGATGGGTTAGTGCAATGATCTATATTACTGGATTGGACATGGCCTGTTGCCGCTATAGCTAGCGATGCGCCGCCCTCGGCGCCATTACTATGCATTGAGTCATGTCAGCAAAGCAGTGTAGTTCCTATGTGGGATGTGCATCCATCTGTCACAAAACAGTCCTAGCGCCCTTATTTCTTATCCGATTTTGATAAAATATGGCTTAAATTAAAGGTGAGAATATTGCCGATGTTGTGATATGTAAAACTTCGTATTATCCCAAGAGATAAATTTATAAGCAGTCTGGGAAGTTTTCAATTTAGGTAAAATTTTTACAAAACCTTGCATAAAGCCCTTTTCTTTCACCTGGCTAAAACTAAATAACACATGTATGTCATGTTTTTGATATTCAATCATAATTATGGTAAAAAGTTGTAAATAAATAACTTTGATAAGTTTTAATTATGATCACAATTCTGATATTGAAAGTCAAATTTATGAGTTTATCTCTTTATTTGTCAACTCTCCCCGTTACAGCTGTAGTTTTCATCAATTCTTTAAGTGCAATACCTCTTATATATGTTCAAGTATAATATGAGATGGCATCAGTGTGGAGGAGCATCTTTGAGCAATAGGCTACATGGCTAAATGTGGGTGAAATTAATTATGAAATTATGAGTTTGAATCTGAAATTTATGACAAAATTTGTCAGATTTTTTTAACCTTCAAGTAGCAGAAAAGAGCTTACACAATTCAGTTCCCCACAAATACATAGATAAATTGACCTGACACAAAATATACAATTTTCAAAATCATTTATTGCAGCCACTTCTCATTGGCTACAGAATTTCATCAACTTTAATAAAATATTTATTTTTATTTATATGGTCTGGAAGGTTGAAAATCTGTGGCACTGCTCCTTCTCTAACATGTGCCCTCTTCAGTGTACAGTTGATATCAGTGGGCAGTGAGCACTGCATATCCCTGCTGTAGATGACGGTCCTCTCAGACGTCCACACTTTCTGACCCACAATTTGTACAGCTCATATTTTCTTTGTTTGTTGGGAAATCTATGTAGAAAAATGGCATTTATTAAAAGGAAACTGTATTAACCTGGGGTGAGTTTCCAAAAATGTTCTTAGCGCTAAGTACTTCATAACCTCATTCTTACGTACGAACGTTTTGGGGAAACTCACCCCTGTTGATTAAAAAAATAATTATGACAAATTTAATTGACTTAAATTTTCATTTGGTTTCATTATTTATTCAGTTTGTGTGAGAGAGTATCTATGGGACATGCCAACTGGACTGAACATCGGTCCCAGTAATACAGATTTAGAGATAATTTTAATTAACATCGTATTTACAACATTATCCTAACATGATAACAATATTAATAACAATACATTGTAATTTGTTGGAACAGAAAACTTGTTTTTTAAGCTTTATCAAAATCAAGCTAGCATGGACAGTCAACATCCCTCATCTCCGCTATTTTAAAAAAAATAAAAATTGTTTTACTGACCTGTGAAATGTTATACCCTTTGATCTTGTGATATTTATGTCATAGTTTTGACAATTTATTGCAAAACATTGAGTCCCTCTTTGGTTTTCCTTACGTGACTGTCTGTTAGATCTAATGTTTATGTCCATCCATGAATGATCCTCAATGCACGACTCAATGCATAGTAATGGCGCCTGTGCGGCGCATGCTAAGTCACGTGATGTCCAATCCAGTAATATAGATCATTGGGTTAGTGGGCCGACGGCCGCTGGTGGTTTAACTCGGCCCGTGGAGAAGCGATTAACGCCCACTGTCTTGGTAATGATCTGGAATGCGGTGGAAGCGGCTCAACACCCATGCTCACCCCCCAAGCTCAGACGACTCCCAAAGCAGCTAACGTGATACAACTTCACAATAAACTTGAAGTTACAAGCAGACTGTATATGTTACCGATCCTACAACAAACAGCAGAAAATTTTTCAAAAGTTAATATTCAAGCGCACGTACCAGCAGATGTAGACACGACTGTTTCTCTAATGAGTCCTGCCAAACAATAAAAATAAATAAAATAGTTTGAATCTTGCTCTTTGTATATTTCCTTTACTATACTATATAATATTTGTTGTAGTCGAACACTTTCTGTTTCCAACAACAATAGTAAAGCTATTCTCGATTCACGGGGCGATGGACCATTAGCTTGATGCTAATGTTATATTGGAAATGCCATAGGATTGCTAACGGAAATTAGCATTATGATCGCGGTACTTGTTACCCAATCCAAACCGGAAACCCAATTTTGACTGCACACGAGCGAAATTATATGTCATACAATTGATCCCAAATGCCTGTTCGTACTGTCGGAGGACGAGAAAAGATCTGTTCTGATGGAGTGCCACAATAACCCTGGTACTGGAAACCATAATGGCATCAGGGGTACCAGAAACAGGATCATTGCTGGCTATTACTGGTCTACGCTAAATAAAGATGTCACTGATTGGGTAATGTATTGCAGCTATTATGTTTTAGTACTTACACTTGCAATCCAAGTGTTTCAATTTGGCAAACAGTTTTATATCTGTATTAAGTTCTCTGTGAACATTTAGTGAACATCTTCATTAACTTAATTGTTAGTAAGTAAATTAAGTGTAAATGCTGATCGTTACATAAGAGGTATTTGCTCAATAAGCAAAAAATGTTAATTTTTGTTTTAGTAATAAATAGATCATAGGACTATTGCAATATTTTGATTATATTACACTCCCTTATTAAAGATGCATTTTAAAAACCACTTGTTCTCCATTTTGTTTTAGGTTAAATGTTGCCATCGCTTCCAGATGAATGATCCCATTAAAACTGTTGTCCCTGTTTTACATTCTATTAAGGTGCTGTTTACAACATCATTGCAGTCAAGGTTTTACAATTATTTAAATAGGCTAAACACTCATATTTGTATAGGTGAAGGAAGCCTGGGAGATACTTGGCTTCAGTGGCGTGCACAGACATTTTGGGGGGCAAGTGCTCGGGGGGGGGGATTTGAAGGGCACTTTTTAGCGCAAAAAAGACTTTTATTTGTAACATTCTCTAAACGTGAGTTTTCAATGGACAAAAGTCACGCAGCCATCTGATATAATTCATATCCAATATTAACTATATACAGTCATGTCCTTCAGTTAACTTCTGTTTACCCTCCACTGTCTGCAGGCCTTGTTGCATATATTTTACAATTTAAATCAATATAGGCCTACAATTAAGACAGTAAAAAGACCAAAAAGTAGGAGAAGGAGTTATAGGCTACTGAGTGTTGTCATTACATGAATGCAGATGGGCATTTTTCACAGGTAATGGGGAACTTCCCGTTTCTTCTTTCACAAATGAATGTGTTAATTTATGTTTCCTAACAAAACCTATACAACAGTACGTTCAGCTTAGCACATAGATTTTCAAACTCTACCTTAATTATTTGTATGTGGTCGTCCTCACGTTATCTATCATTGATTTGGGCTAGAGCGACTAGTTTATCAGGTGACCAGTCGTCTAAAAATGCGAGATGCATCCAATTGCACAGCCGGAGAGCCAACTGCAGTTCTAGACCTGCAGTTTTAGACCTGCAGTTCTAGACGTGCTGTAGTTTTAGCCATGCGCCACCTAGCGGCTCGGAATGTAGCTAACGACAGCCAACCGCAGTTCTAGACCAGCAGTTCCAATGCATGCCGTAGGCTCAGGGGCTTGTATATTGTAATAATCCATTGTTTATTTGTTAAATAAGCCCATTGATTCTGAATTGTTTTAGCCAAATCTATAACATTTGACAAGTTTTAAACGATAATGTACACCACATTTTGTATTTAAATAGAAGTAGTACGCCTCATTTTCCCTGTTCTTTTAGGGAGTTTTGATTGATTTTGTCATTTACACACACAGCTTGTCTCCTGAAGATATTTTATTTTTAATTAAACTACTGGATTACTGGCATATGCTATTTTGTATTAAAAATCAGCAAAAATTGCATAATGTCAGGATGCTTTCAGTGAGTAAGCATACGTTTCCAGAATGTTAGGAGTGATTTATTTTACTCGTATACCTTCATTGGCATTCAACTAGCAAATATTATGTGATACTTGGGGTTTTTCGCTCACACGCCACACATCCGATTTCTCACGCCGAAAAAAAATCTAGTTTATTTACCTCTGATCTATATCTATGATTCAATGAGTTACCAGTTCGCTCTGGCGCAAACACTGGCGATCGCAATATAATACAAATTTTTGTCCATTTTACGTTCGCCACCACCCCCCCCCCCCCCCCCCCGGCAAAAGTTTACGTTCGCAGGACTAGTATTTCTCTCAAAGTCGAAGTAGCTACAAAGTAGTCATAAAGGTAGCCAGAACTAACGAACTAAGACACACTAACGCTAGCCAGATTCATCCTTCATGACATAAACATTACGATAACACAAAAATGACCTTCAGACCGATCATATTTACATTTACATTTATGGCATTTAGCAGACTAAATATATGTGTATCATATATTAATATGCTCAATTGTATCAATATTCAGAACATAGTCTGGGTTGTTATGGGTTAATAATGATGGGGAAATGCTACTTTAGCTTGCTTACTACTTTTAGTATTAATAGTAGCGTAGTAAGTGCTAATTTCCTTCCTTTAAGTTGTTTCAAATTTAATCAAAGTAGCTACTAAGTAGCCATAAAGGTAGCCAGAACTAACGAACCAAGACACACTAACGCTAGTCAGATTCATCCTTCATGACATAAACATTACGATAACCCAAAAATTACCTTCAGACATTATCATATATCTATCATATATTATTGTTGCTTATAAATATTCTTCCATCTGCTCCCGCGACATACTAAAACACTATCTGGATATTACGTTACATACATCTAAAACTACGGCACGTCTAGAACTGCAGGTCTAGAACTGCAGGTCTAAAACTGCGTTTGGCTCTCCGGGTGTGCAATTGGATGATGTAGAAAAATGCTAGTAGTTTGGTGCTGTATGAGACATTTTACTGCACAAGAATATGATTTCACGTTGGGCTTAGAGGGCAAACGGTACGATTTTACTTGATGTGTATGTAACCTGGCTGGTGGGGCACGGGAGAAGAAGTCTATCTGTGACCGTGCGTGCTGTGCTGAAAACGCTTCCATCCACTCGCTGAATTAAACTGCGCATCTGGTGTTAAAGGAAGAGAGGTCGGGCGTGTGCGAGGTGGTGGCTCATTTCAGGGCTTTGTTTTTAATGGTTCAGGTTTTCAAAAGATCATTTCAAACCGATCTCAGTAAAATGATAAAAATAAATAAATAATAAAAACCCGAAGTTTCAAAAGGGCACTTTCGTTGATAATGGGCAGAGTTGGTGGTGCTTTAGCACCACCTGGTGTCTATGTGTGCACACCACTGCTTGGCTTGGATTTAATTGGACCACTACCCAAAACTGCACATGGCAACATTTATGCTTTGACCATGACTGACCTATATACAAAATGGGTTATTGCTGAGCCTCTGCAATCAAAAACAGCGAGTGACGTGTCCTTGGTGATGATTAACAAGTTGTACATGTTTGGTATGCCCAGGAAAATTATCACAGACCAAGGCAAAGAGTTTGTCAATGGGGTAAGGACTTTGTCACACTTTAAATCTAAATTGTTTTGCTTTACCTATATTGTCTTTGCTTTACATGCAGTGTAATATGGTTAAATCTGAAAATATATTAAATATAATTTGTCCACAGCTCAATGACCAAATATTCACAATGATGAATATTAAACACGCCGTGTCCAGTGCATATCATCCTCAGATCAATGGCCAGGTAACTTAATTTGTGTGCTTTTTATGTATTGTTGCTACAGTATTTACTCACAGATTAATATGTACAGGATGAACGGACAAACCAAAACGTCAAACGTGCTCTAAGAAAATATGTAAATGAGAATCACAATGATTTGATTTCACAATACTTATTGCCACCTTTTGTTGCAACTTTTTATTAATAAACATGCATAATCGCACATGTCCAACTTTGTGATATTCTACTCACACTCAACCCAACACTGAATCTCATGCAAATTCTAACTTTGAACATGTGCTCTCTTCCTCCCAATTTACTCTTCTCTGTAACAATCTTGCAGTCTGCACACCATTTTACTATGTCTCAATGTCTCAACACTTCCACTCACACCTGCCCTTACATACCTCTTCCAAATTTCAGTAGTTACACTCACACGCCTACCTACAGGCCTCACATACACAGGGTTGCCAACTCACGCATAGAGCGTGAGACACACGCATTTGACTGTCTTCGCACGCTCACACATTCGATTTCTCACGCTGTAAAAAAATTAGTTTATCTAGTCTATTTACCTCTGATCCATATCTATGATTCAATGAGTTACTAGTTCGCTGTTAGTTTATGGTAATGGACCTAAGTGCCTAGTCCGTGTTAACTCGCATGCAACGCAATAAACGAGAGAAAACCAAAACACTCGTGGAAATATTCGATGCGGATAATGGGGGAGAACTGAAAAGAATCGTGGATATTCAATGCGACAAAAAAAAAACGAGAGAACGGAAATAATCGCGGAATAAAATCAACGTGGACTAAACGGGGAGAACTGAAACCAAAGAGCAACAAAATACGCCAGGGGAAGCAACTGGCTGGCAAACACCGCGAAGAACAAAAAAACCCTTCCCACAAAACAAAACCAAATTGTATAGGAAAAAATGACAGTGGGAGGAAAACTTGAGAAGCCAGGAAGCGGCGCAGGAGGCAAGTACTCGAATAGACAGAATAACAGAAGGAAAAAAAACTTGAGACAGGGTGGTGAGACACCTTAATGCAGAAAGAAACAGGCTGAAGTTTGGCAGCAAAGTAGACCGACAACTCAGCAGTGAGACACTGCATCTGTCTTCCTTAAAAAACAAGGAAGACAGGTGCAGGTCATCACCGCTGATTGGGCTGTGGTGTGACTCGTGGATTCCTCCTGGTGGCGACAGAAGGATCGCCCCTGAGCCAGCCCTGACTGTGGGATTCCTAGTATTTTTGTAAGGTTTTTACTTGAGGCCAAATAGAGACAAAAGGGAAGAGGCAGACCCAAAAGATAGCGCTCCATATCTCTCCAAAGAGAGCCACCTTTTTCTGTAAAGTAAAACATTATCCCCCTTATCTGTGCTGCCTAATAATACCAAAGGATATTGGGGCATCTAAGTCCAACAGTACAACAGTGACATTCAGCCTAGATTGCCTATTGCTCCAAAGAAAACTAAGAGTCTTTAAGTAAGAAAATAAATTACTTGAAGGAGGTAATGCAGATTTTGAAGTACTGCAGTTTTGGCAATATATTCATTTTGAGAACATACATTTTCCATATTAGCAACATTGGTATAGATGCCCATTTGTCAAGTGAATTTGAAATGTCTTGTAACAAAGGTTTGTAGCTATATTCTCTAAACTTGGTACAATCTGAATGCCTAAATATGTGAAACATTCCTCAACTTTGAATTGGTGTATCGCCTCTGGTGGGTTTTTTTTATTAATCTTATTACCCGAAATCGCCCCAAAGGTGTTAATTAAATCTAACAAAGCAGGAATAGAGGTTTCCGGATCTATAAGAAAAAGAGTGACATCATCTGCATATAACGCTAGGCGGTGTTCCTGTTCTCCTGTAGTTATTCCAGAAATGTTGGTATGATTCCTTAATGCAATTGCAAATAGTTCTATAGCCAGAAACAACAGTGGGGACAAAGGTCCCCCTGTCTGCACCCCTGCATCATATGAATAGATTTTGATATGTTTCCCTTGGTCAGTATTTCTGCATATTGTTCTGTATACAACCTTGGAACTCGTCCGCCTCGGTACTCGACATATTCGGAGTTTTATTTAGAGATATGGGGGCCATATTTATACATAAAATGTAGATTATTAATTTATAATGGAGATTATTAATCCACCTGACCTAATTAAGAGTAAAATAAATGATTGCCACCTCAGTTCATAGTGCTAATAAAAATACATTGTCAGCAGTTTTTTCCAGTCGATTTATTTTCAATTCCAACTTTTATCACTAGGTGGCAGTCAAGCCCAACCTTAAAGATTACGCTTTTTTTTTTAGAGTTACAGTACTATGCTTGACAATTGGCGCATTTCCACTAGGGCCTGCTTGGCGCGGTACGGTTCGGTACGGGTCGATTCGCAACGGAACGGTACGGTCGCGTTGTGTTTCCATTACAATGGTGAACCACCCCAATGTGGGTGGAGTCGCTGTTGGCGCGCGGGTTGTAGTGTCGTGACATCATTTGTATACGACCACAACACCGGTCGACGCCCCTTAACACATAGCATTATTGTATCTTATTTATCTTTATCTTCATTATTGTATGTGGTTGCTCTAATTATTGATAATAATTTGGTATTACTCAAACAGGCTGAACACACCCTGCATAAAAAGCATCAGTCATACAATCAAATGAAATCAAACTTTATTATGAAATATAGATATTTAAAGCACAACATATGTAAATAATATAGTTATAGTTTTAAAAAAGTGCAAAAAGCAAATATATACGTATAGCTTTATATGAAATAAATATTTATAGTACTACAAGCAACATTTTGTGTGCTTTTACTGGCGTCTGTCTCGCATGGTGTTCACAAGTTCGCCAAGCACCCCGAGGAAAGCCCGGTTGAAGGAAACATTTTCCGCCAACTCCGCTCGCCTCGTCAGTGGAAGGGGAATCTTGAACGTAAAAAATAACAAATATTAAACACAAGCATTCCCGTGAAAGCAACAACAATATAGCGTAACTGCACAAAATGTGTAGCACGTCATCGCTGCTCATGCTGTGTTTATGGCTACAGCTAACTAGCAACTAGCAAGGCTAAGAGCTAGCTATTGTACAGTAGTGACTGTGGTGGTAACATTAACTACAAACACAGCTCTAAATTCCTGCGTTTACAATAGATGCGTTCATATTACGTTCATATTACATCTTTTACGAGCCTAGTAGTAAAACTGTGAAATCACAATACACTCACCATTCTCCGTGGCCTCCAGCACCGACAATGTCCAGCACGTTTTCTCTTCCGTTACTGGCTGGCCGGTGACCGTATATGACATCCATTTGCTGGAACCATTTCCAGTCTTTGCGGTTTGCTCCGCTGTGTCCGTTATGGTCCTTCACCGCCCGGTAATCGCGTTAAGCTTTTTTAGCTTGGACTGACCGGCACTGCTGAACGGACCGCTGGTAGCCATGAGTGGCCATTAGCGCGGAAACCTCGCTAAAAACCTTTACATTTCTAGTGGCCCCGTCCAGTTCGCCCTGGATTTTTTGATCGCTGATTATTAACAGAAAGGTTTGTACCTCGGCGTTTGACCAGGGAACAGACTTCGCTCCTTGGGTTTTAAAAATGGCTGAGGAGTCCATAGCATAGCGGAGGAGTCGCTCTCCTGACGCAACCTGTGACGACACTCCCTGGCCAATCAGTGTCATGCTGTCCCTCCACGTCACAGAACTGTACCGCTTCGGAACGGTTAGAACCTCGAGCGAGTCGGTACGAAAAAAGTACCCAAAGGGGCCGGCTCACAGGGTACTGGTACTAATGGAAACACTCACAAACCGACCCGTACCGAACCGTACCGCGCCAAGCAGGCCCTAGTGGAAATGCGCCAAATGTGACACCTATATTACAGTTTTTCTCAGTCAGTTTGGTTCATTTCTCAGATCAGAATTGAAATTCTCAAAACAGTTCATTCAGTCTCCACATCTTCTTGTCACTTGTGCACATCATAATTGAATTTCTCCTGGTGTTTAACATTTTGCAAATGCTTTTGTACATATTGCAAATGGACATGGGCAGTTGTCTGTTGTTTTTTACATTATGTGTTGCTTATGTCATGTTTCTCAAAATGTGTTGTACGGATTGTCTGTTGAATTGTCTTACCCTCCCAAACATTTAGTCTTTAGGTCATCGCCTAGGTCATTATATGCAAAAGTGCTGAACATGTTGTCATAATCTCTAAGGCATCATTTTACATTTATTTATTTAGGTTATTTTTTGTTACATTTTGTTAATTTATCCTAATTTGATTAAATTGTTTACAAGTGAACATTCAGTTACAGTAAGAAAGGGAATTGGTGAAGGCTTAGATCAACCAATGGTCTCCACCATAAGTCAGAGGTGTGTCTCATGAACCTTTACTGTAATTGGCAAACATTTATAGACGCTAAACACTGCATTATCACAAAGTCTCATAATGGAAAGACAAGGCCATGTACAGGGTGAACAGCAAATACGAGAAGTAAGACTGTGTGGTGTAGAGAGGTAAGACTGTGTGGTGTAGAGGAGTAAGACTGTGTGGTGTAGAGGAGTAAAACTGGTGTAGAGGGGTAAGACTGGTGTAGAGGGGTAAGAATGTGTGGTGTAGAGGAGTAAGAATATATGGTGTAGAGGGGTAAGACTGTGTGGTGTGAGGCTGAGGGGACAAAACAGTGAAATAAGGGCAACAATTGTGGACCATGCTTGCTGGGTGCAGCCGAATATTGGAAGAACAACTGTGTCTTCAATCGTTCAAACATTTCATAGAGAAAACATGTATGTAATTCAGAAATGTGCTCTCTGCTGTAATGCTGCACATTGACGTAAATTCTGACATGTTATTCTTTTTTTTTCTTATACCATATATGATATCAAGACTAGCTCATGGGGAGGCAGAGGTTCCATTTTCACACAACAAGAGGAGGCTGTATGTGCTTAGGTTGTTTTGAATGTGTAGAATAAGTTTCTAATTTTGCAGTTTTCTCCAGTCAGTTGTCTGTCTTTTCTGAATTTCAGTCGAATTTTTTTTTGTCAACAAATTGCAGTGCGAACAATACAGTCAAACAATATTGCTGTACAAATTTGATTCCAGTCCAATATCTTTCTATCAGTCTCCCACATACAGTCATGTGTAACTTTGTGTTCCATGTAAGTTTTATGTGTGTAACATGTATTTGATACACCACAGAATGTGCAGCGTTCTTGAAATCAAAAGCATAGCTAGTTTCCATCAGAATATACAGTCTGCACAGACTGTGACTTATAGTTGCACTGACAACATGACTAAGTATTTTGACTGCCTTGTTCATAGGCAATGGCACATAGACTAGATATTCTGATGGCACTGACAAATCGACTGACCTAAATATTTGATTTTGGGGCAAAAACAAAGAATTTTGAGTGAAGTATGTGATTTTGCCGGTATTTCATTGAGTTTTGCTGTTTGCACTAACTGTTTTGAGAAATGCACTAGTTGTGATGCCAATGTAAAGCATGATGTGAGAAATGAACCAAATCAACTGAGAAAAACTGTAATACATTTTATAATAGCATGAAAAGTTATCCTGTCACGCATTTATACCATAAATAAACAGATCGGACTTTAGTCTGCTCACTGTTTAAAGGTCACTGCTTTCCACAGGAAGGTGCCCAAACGTCTCACAGGTAGAGCTTTATATAAATAATTTTGCAGCTATAATTAAAATATATGGCTATTACTTCTTAATATTTATATGTTAAAATGTCTAAGATCAGAGAAAATGTCACTGAAACCTGCAGTCAGACTGAACATGGAGACCTGAAGTCAGGCTTGTTCTAGTGCACTGATGACCTCTGTATGAAATGGAGGCATGCTTATGAACAGTGGGCCCATGTGGTGTGTGTGACCATGCGCTGGAGATGCGTGTGTGCGCAAGCCTGTAGAGTGTGTGTGTGTGTGTGTGTGTGTGTGTGTGTGTGTGAATGTGCTGTGTCATCAGGCCCTGCATCATCTGCACTGTCACCGAGCCCATGCAAACATCTTATTAGCTACTGACGGGTCAGAATGTGTGTGTGTGTGTGTGTGTGTGTGTGTGTGTGTGTGTGTGTGTGTGTGTGTGTGTGTGTGTGTGTGTGTGTGTGTTTGTGTGCGTGTGTGTGTGTATGTGTGTGTGTGTGTGTGTGTGTGTGTGTGTGTGTGTGTGTGTGTGTGTGTGTGTGTGTGTGTAGAGGGTGATTCTCACGGAGATGAGAGCTCAGACATGGGCTTGACGAACCTGACATGCCTGGATAATCCAAAATGTTCCCGCCGCAGCCTTAGTCATGGGTAGTCCAGGGACAGCTGTTGCCAGGCAACCAGTGACATCACCACAGCCACACTTTTCAGCTCCATCAGAAGGTATGTGGAGAGGGAGGGTGAGGTGTGAGGGGAGAGAAGAGTATGGCTCAGGTTCACGCTGCCATATGGGCGTGTTTGCAGAGAAATGGGCATCTTTTCATCTTTCTGTCTGCTGTGTGGGGGAGAGGGCTAGAGAGGGTGTGCCTTCTGGGAATGTATCAGATAAATGTCCAGCTTCTGATTGGCCACTGTAGTACTTCGATGTAGAATTGTAGCTCTATCAAGAAGTGTGAGTGAGAGCTGTCTTACAAGGGCCGTCCCTCCATCACTAAGCTATCTATAAACTAAAGAGTGCAGAGGTGGATGAATGAGATACGGACGGATGGATGCGAGAATGTGTGCTGAGAAGTGTGCGAACGTACTGTGTACTGAACCTCTAACTGCCAATCAGAGTGTTATCTGTGTGTGTGTGTGTGTGTGTGTGTGTGTGTGTTAAGCCACCTTCCCTGGGCTCTGGTCCTTGCTCTTTTGAGCTGGACACTCCTTCATCCCCCTCTCCCCTCCTCCTTCTTAGACCCCCACCCCCTCCTCTCAGCAGGTGTTTGATTATGATGAGCTGGTTAGTCAGGGATTGTAAGAAAGGGGCCCATGTAGTGTAGCTTTAGCAATAACTCTGCTCACCTGCGCTTATGAGAACAAGACCCTGTAACTGGATCCAAATCCTTCCCAGCCACCGAACATCAAAGAAATGACCAACAAACCGTCCTGAGGGTGAGTCATAATGTTAGCAGGTCTGTGTTAAAAATATGATGATGTAGCAACCAAAGCTTCCATAGCACTGGAACAGCAGGTTTAGAGCTAATGTAGAGCTTATCTAGAGCTCATCTAAACATGAATGCAGATTTATGGTACTGAGCAGATGAGATCCAGGGTGAAGGTGGGTCAGTGTGTAATGACAGTAGCGGGACAGTTTTGGGTCAGATGGGGACAGAAGAAATATGTAGGAAGGTGACTCTGCTCTGTGTGTGTGTGTGTATGTGTGTGTGGAGGGAGGAGGGGGCAGCAATTAGCCAGATTGTGTGGATTAGTGGCATTGAGGCCTACTGATAGTCTCCTCTATATACAAGCATTTGATGAAATGCAGTCTAGATCTCACTTTTGCTTGTTCTTGGATCAACCTTGTGTCGAGGATCAGACTTGGACAGCATGACAAGCAAATGTAAGAGTGAATGAGAGAGATATATAGAATGAGAGAGAGAGCAATAAAGAGAAAGAAAGAAAGAAAGAAAAGAGACTGCATTTTGAAGGAGAGGGCATAAAAGGGTTCCTTCATACTTCAGCATCATCATGCACATTTTTCAGTGCCAAAGTATCACTTCATGTTTGAAAACTAAGCTTTGGGATTGTACCAAATATCACTGCTGTCAATTCCAAGCTGTTGAGCCAAAGGTTCCTACACAGGTTCACAGGTTTCACAGGTTCCCACAAGTTCCCACAAGTCTTCATAGTGCAGATTTTTTCTGAGTTGTGAAGTCCAATCATTTTGTGTCAAAGACGTCCACATAGTCATATCAGTTGTCATGTGAAATGTGTTTCACCTCACAACAAAAGGAAGAACTCCAGGAAACCATCCCTATCATGTGTATCTCCCTCCCTATATATAGTTTAGATATACACTCCACATTAAATAGTCAGCACTTTATTAAGAAATGTTCACATATCATTGTCCAATCTTGTTTTTCTGGGAAAGTGTGATTTAATTGCACAACAAACAATAAACAAACAAAAACTAACATTGTTTTACTCCTGAATAAATAATATGAACAAAACAAAAATGTGTATTACATTTTAATGGAGGAAAAAGTTAGGACATTACCCTACCCTTAAACTAGTGTTTACATATATGTGTGTGTCAGAAAGTGTGTGTATGTAAAGAACTGAGTAATCTTCATGACCATTAGAGGGCATTTCTGCATCACAAGGTCACAGCACATTGTGTGTGTGTGTGTGTGTGGCACAACTAATGACAAGAAAAATAATCCAAAATCTATATATCCGATACAAACTGTATTAATAAATAATGTTTATTTTTATAGCACCTTTCAAGATCAGGGTTGGCCATCAATAAATAGGAACAAAAAACTAGGGAGTACAGAGACCAGTGAAACAAAACAATACAATGCAGATAGTGTGAAGGCCTAAGAGACAGCAGTATGTATGTGGCTGGTGTTGAGGGGCTTTAAACTTCTACCTACCACTTTAGCCCAGCGTGTTCGTTTGATGGGAAGGAGATAGCAGGAACCACCATACCAAAATTATAGCAATAACAAAAAGGCCTTTATTAAAACAGAGATATCTCTGGGGATCTCACATCCTAACATTTACATCAGAGAGACCCAACAAGTGTTTGTACATGCCGTCTTTATATACGATTTCTCCGCCCCCAAACGCTTAGATCTTCTATACCTTACATGGTGTTGTCGTTCGAGCAAACATGATTTTGCTGTTCAAGCAGACATGACTTTTCCATTTGTTTCAACATGTTAGAATATCTGTTCAAAGGGATGCTGTCCTACACCGGTATGTTGTACTTCTCCTTTATCAGTCTAACACTGCGGTCCTCAACTTCCCGCTGACCGGGTCATCTTCCCTTTGAAACTCCTTACACATCATGATTTCCCAAGGTCCTTCTTAGGGTTTACAGCTTAAACACATCTAATGCAGTAGTTATATTTAATTACTATATTATGTTAATGGTAAGCAAAATATATTGTTGCTAATGCTAGTGCTAAGCAAAAATAAACCCAAAATCACAACAGACCCTCTCTTGATCTCTGAGAAAACAGAGATCACAAAATATCTTCCAATGTTACCCTCTCATCTGACTCCCCATGATACAACAGTGACATCATCAATCACAGTGCTGATAAAGCATCACACTAAGTTTCTTACGCATGGAATACAACAACAATTTTACAGTTACTATTAAGATAATAAAGGCCTTGACCCACCATGGACCCTCATACAGGGGGCAGTCCCCTGAATGTCCTGGTGAGACAAATATTTTATGGCTTCACATTCAAATCAAAATCAAATCAAATATATTTGTATAGTGCTTTTCACAACACATGTTGTCACAAATCGCTTTACAGGATTTACAAGGTTAACAATCATACGGGTCCAGATCCCTAGTGAGCAAGCCAAAGGCGATAGTGGCAAGGAAAAACTCCCTATGATGGTGGGGAATAGGAAGAAACCTTGGGAGGTCCAAGACTCAAAAGGGAACCCATCCTCCATTGGGCGGCCCGTTAACATTCTGTTACATAATAATCATCACATTGGTGCCAACTTTAATAATAATGCGCAAACAAACAAAAAACAAATAACAATAAACCAACAATAAACAAAGTCAAATAAACAATGTTAAACTAGGCCTTTAACGTGCCCCAGCACTAGTGTTATTTTAACTCGTTGTTTGAGAGCTCCGTATCTCTGCGCGCTCAATGGTTCTGATGGTCGGCACTGGCTGAAGTGATACCACATTTCTCCTTTGCCCTTCAATTGGATGGCGTGTGATGTCTTCTCAATGACTTGGTGACTGGTGGATCTGCTCATGGCGTTGATTCTCACTTCTCCTTACACCTGGACAGAATAAGCTTCACAGACAGCTTTTTAATGCATTTTACCATTATTTGTGCAACCTTGTGATTTTCCTGTCGGATGTCGCAAGCGCGTTGGGGGGCCCCCGAAAACTTCTCACTGTCATATGAGCTCATACGGAGTGAATCCTGTAACAAACTTCACTGAAGATCTTCTGGCCAACAATACAAACACATACATTTGTGCACATATCTTTTCCTTTATCCTGTTACCATTTATCCTTTCCAATTTACCCTGAGATTGAGAATGATAAACCAACCCATATTTGTGTCTCAAACCCAAATTTTGTTCCACAAATTTTAGCTTCTAGCTAGTGAAGTGCATCCCATTATCTGAGTACACTTAATTTATTATACAATGGTGCAGTATCCAGTAATTTTATCAACATTTTGCAGACCCAACATAAGAATTTATCCACAGTCACTAACAAATACCTTAGTCCCCGTACTGGTATTAATATGTCAGTGTAGTCAGTCTGGATCTCCTCTCCTGGCTCCTATTGCCCAGGAAACTTGCTTAGACCTGGTCTTAAAACACAAGTTATGTGCATTACAGATATTCACATTTTCAGTCCAGTCTGCTATTAAGTCAGTTAAGTATGGATGTGACCAGTAACACATTTTCCTTCATTTTTGCTACCCCTTGTGCTTCAGACAACACTGAATTAATCAATTGACTTGGTAAAACGGTCTCTAGGTCCTTTCCAAACCTCCTTACCTCATTTACCACCTTTGTTTAACCACAACATTTTTCCTGTAGTTTACGTAGCTCTGAATCCTATGGCAGAGGAGACCACTGTCCTCTGCCCTGCAAACCATCTGATGGGCTCCTGTAACATATCCTGCCTCTTTTTAGCGGCCACGTCCGTAGCTGCATTCACTCTGTATTAAATTGCCCCCTTTTGATAACTTGAACATTTAATGATAGCAACTCTTACCAACAGTAACACCTTTTACATCTTCTTATCATTTAATGAATTTACCTCCTGAAGTGGTGTAACCTGCTCTCTTTGTACAGAGTTCTACATGAACCACTCCTACCACGTACGCAGAGTGTGTACAGATGTTAACTTCCTTGCCTTCCACCCAGCTTAGTGCTGCAATAACAGCCAAAAACTCAGCCCTCTGTGCTGATTGTACTACCCAGTTTTACCTGAATGTGCTACCTAGAACTCGCCTTACTATGATTTCCACCGACACGCCACCCTCATCCAGAGGCTGCAGATCAGGAGTTACTGAGAAGATCCTGTATTGAACTGGAAGAGAAAGACAAACAAATATGGGCCAGTTTGATTTGAACAGGTCTGTGTGTTGATTTTAAACTAAACTTGAGGACAGCTTTTGAATAACAGCTTAAGTCAGTAGGTGTTTACTTGTTACTTTGTTTACCTGTTGTTTGTTTATGAATCAATCCTTTAATTTATTTAGTAGTAAGTTTGTTTGTTGCTTTCTTTCAAGAAAGGATGCAGGTCCAGCCTCAGGACTGTTTCATTTAAAATCTTTGCATACAAACAGTTTATAGTTTGGCCATTTGGGAGCAGCATTTAGCATGTTGTTGGTGTGTTAAAGACTGTATTACCTGTGCTGCTCGGTGTGTAGATGGACTTGTCTGTCTGAATGAATATGTAGCCTGACTGGAAGGAAACCATGACGACCTTCTCCAACACACTTGAGGGAAACTGTGCCTGCAGGTACACATACTGCTTCTCCAGGGGGTCATCACTGAAGTAGTCTCTGCTATCAGGGATCTGAACCATTGCAAAGAGACCAGTTTGGGACTTTATAGGACTTCATTATCCATTAGTAATCCAATAGTATTTCACGCTTTTTGGATGTTTTTGCAAGGATTGCTAATCATACAGGTAAATGCAGTAGTTTTTTGTACTTCAACCCCAGTTTTCTCCATGTAGCTGAATCAATAGTATTCAAGAGTACCATAGAAATTAGCTCATGTGAACTTTAATCATGGGTTAAAGCAAGACATTTTCATTTGACTGAAAATTTTTCCTGGCAAAAGACAATGCCAGCAATTACTGAAAATGTGGTATAGTTGGGACACAGCCTCTTTTGCCTAATTCTACACAATAAACACTGTAACATCTACTCCGCCCCAACCTATGTGAGGTCTTCATGTTTCATGTAGTTTCATGTAGTTACATGTTTCATGTAGTTTCGTTTTTAGTTGAATCTCCGTAGCGTTCCCCTGTCACGCCCCTTGAACCCGCCGCCCATTATTAGTCCTGATCAGCTGTCAAAACACTCCTTGATGTGTTTGGTTTATATTCCCGTGTGCCCAGTCTTTCCTTGTAAGTCAGTTTGGTTAACCTACTGTTGCGAGAGTTTGTGTGTTCTGTTCCCTGTGTTCGTTATCGGATCTGTCCTTGGTTTTTCTCCTTGATTGTTGTATGTTTAGCGTTTGGTCTATTCTGTTAGATCTGTTTCTAGCTGTTTCATTGATCATCATATGTTTAGTTTTCGTGTTCCTTATTGAGTCTTTTTGTTATTGTCTCCTGATCGTTCGTTAGTAAGGGTAGTTGCATTCGCTAAGTCTGTTTTGCGTTAGTCCGGTTAATTGTATTTCCATTTTGAATGCGTTTGTTTGTTTACTGTTTGTGTGATAACCTGTTCGTCTTTGGTGTATTCTTTGTCATGTCCGAGAGTTGTTAGTCAATGAGTTTGTTGTGCTATCGTTCACCCAAGGAGTTTTATCATTGCATAGGCAGTGTTTGTTTGTCTGGAAACTGTTTGTGTGTGTGTATGTAAATGTAATGCCTTGCTGTTCAAGAGCGATTCGAGCTGATCTGGTTAGGAGACAGGAGGTAGAGTCCTGCACCGGGTCGGGTACCCACAGGTACGGGAAATAGATGCTGAAACGGGTGGGATTTACACATACCGTAATTTTACGGGTGGGTATGCGGGCGGGTAAGTTAAATACGGGTGGGTAGCACGTGAATAAGTGGTGATTTTTAGTAGGCTTTTATTTGCTACGTAATGAACGTTACTTTTTGCCTGATTACCGCCTCCTGATCGTGGTGGCGAAGCGAAGTTGTTGTGGTGAACGTCGCTGCTCCCCCCTACACACTCCAACTACACCACTGGGGATGCATCCCCCCTGTTAAAATAACACCCCCCTGGGTAACACCCAAACTTTGGTTCTTTTCCAGCGGAAACATGAGCAGAGGCTGGTTATAACGCAGTACCGGGCATTTATTGTAGCTTGCTTGGTGGTTACAAAGCTAAATGGGTGGCCATGCTAGAACAAGGAAAAATGACGAGAGAGAACTTAGCGTGCTGCTCCCGCCACAGCAGATTGGCAACTACTACCACTGTGAACCTATGCGGTTTTATTTAGTTGTTATACTGGCATTTGTTCCCTCTCGTTTTGCATTGTGTTATGGCACCGGTTGGCTACATACATTTTCTTGTGTTTTACCAGTTGCTACTTATAGATAGGAATACTGTTCCTGCACAGCAACCTTAGATTTTATTTTGTGTTGTACTGACGTTTTTTCAGAGGCGCGTTGAAAAATAAAGTGCTCTATAGGACTACTTTCAAATTGTGTGATTCTTCACGGGCGGGTAATGGGTAGAATATTAACGGGTCCGGGTGGGTACGGATTTAACTTTGAAATAGCCACGGGTTCGCGGATGGGTAGGTGCTGTACTCTGCGGGTATGGGTGGGTACGGGTCTCAAAAAACGGACCCGTGCAGGACTCTGACAGGAGGTAACTCCTGCTCCTTCCAATAAATCTGACTCTCAGCAGCATTTGTGTCCTTCTCCTAGTTCTCGCACGTTACAAACACATTTATAAAGTATTATGTGACGGCGCCGGGCACACGGACTGAGCCCGCCCACACGTCAGCAGAGGAGGCTGGGAGATGAGAGAGAGAGAGTTGTAAATAGTCAGTTTAAAATAAGTGAGTTGATCGTTATGTTGATGTTTTTAGTTATGGTTGTTGGGGACGAATATGTGTTTGTTCCGTGCATACCTGTCAAGTGTCCCGTTTTGGCTGGGAAAATCCCGTATTTTACCGCTCTGTCCCGGCGTCATCCCGTATTTGTTTTTTTCCCGTATTTTCAGTTTTCAATTTTTATTATTTTTTTAAAGCATTCATGTGCCACGCCAAACAGAATTCTATCACTAGCCTCGCGAGAACTGCCACCTAGACTACTGCAGGTGGCAGTTCTCGGGAGGCTATTGACAGAATTCTGTTTGGCGCGGCACATGAATACGACAGTTGGGGCTGAGGCTAAGGTTATTAAGGGGGAGCATCTTAACCTCGTTACAGTGTCGGGGAAAAGGGTGGTGCTCCATGACCACACTATGGCGAGCGTAGACTTCGGCTTGGGCCCATTTATCCAGAAGTTTTGGCTAGGCCACACCTGTTATGAGTGCATCCTGGGTTTAGATTTGTTGAGGCGTGCAGGGGCGGCTGTGCACTGCGGTACCGGGGCTATTTCGTTTGGTGGTGTACCGTTGGGGGTGCACTTGGGGAGCAGACTAACACACGAGCGCAGCAAACGGGATGGGCTGGAACGCCCAGAGGTCGCTAGGGCCGTTCGCGAAATGTGGACTCACGAGGCGTAGAATGGCGGAGGAGCTAATTAATAGCATGGCTGAAGCCAGCATTATTGAGCCTTCGAGTAGCCCGTGGGCCTCGCCTGTGGTCCTGGTGCAGAAGAAAAATGGTGACTGGAGGTTCTGTGTGGACTACAGGCGACTCAATGCAGTCACGAAACTCGACGCGTACCCGCTGCCGAGGATCTACGAGTCCCTCGAGCTGCTCACAGGCTCTGCATGGTTTACCTCCCTAGACTTGCGCAGTGGGTATTGGCAGGTTCCCCTAACCGAGCAACCTGCTACAACGGTGGCTTAATTTTCTGGGTCACGTTATCAGTAGCGAGGGCATCGGTACGGACCCGGCAAAAACAGAGGCGGTGAAAAACTGGCCTCGCCCAACAAACACAAAACAGCTTAGGAGCTTTCTGGCCTCTTACTATAGAAAGTTCGTGTGTGGATTCGCGGAGGTTGCAGCGCCGCTTCACGGCCTCACTGGGGGCAAGTTTGTGTGGTCACCCAGGTGTGAGAGCACGTTTATGGGACTGAAGGAAAGGCTGTGTAGCGCACCCATACTGGCATGCCCTGATTTTGGCAGGGAGTTTGTCATTGATACGGACGCGAGCGACGATGGCATCGGAGGCGTACTCTCTCAGGTGCACGATGGCACTGAGCGTATTGTAGGGTACTACAGTTGCGCTTTGAGTAAGGCAGAAAGGAACTACTGTGTGCAGAGCCGGCCCTGACCAATGTGGTGCCCTAGGCGAGATTGTGGTTGGTGCCCCCTGCATCATCAATCATTGGGTTGATTGTGTCACTATTAAAGAAACAAATAAAACGCAAATGACTTAAATATTACCATATAACAAGCAATAAATATAAAGGTGTTGCACAATAAATATTTTAAAACTATTTTACATAACGTAGTGCAGAGAACAACTTTTAAATATAAATAATAAATGTAAAAAAAATAAAAAACAACAACTACCACCAGTGCAAATTAGGGCAATTTGCCTACTGCAACATTATTATTTCAAAAGTGCATCTGCAATGAACAGAGGAGCATATGTGTGTTTTAATATATATTTATTTAAAAAACTTGCTGAGCTAAGCTAATAATAGCACCTACTAGGATTGGGCAGTATGATGACAGTGGCGGTTTTCACTAAGATCATACAGAGGGGAAAAGCCACAATGACGATTGAGTGTTAGTTGTGAGTCAAGAGAGCTGGTTTAGAAGAAAAACACAACAGTTTCAAATTGGCAACATTTTGGATTTGTTTCAAATAAAATGAGAGACAATTGGAGCACGCCCCCACGATTCTATTTTGATAATATGATTGGTTGATAAAACTGCTATAACTATATCTATAATAAAAGCTCTCAATGTAAAAGACAAGGGTAGGTGACAGATAAACAGAAGTTCCTGGGGGGAGGGCCTTTCTCTCTTTTACCTAGAAACAACAGTGTGAAATATTCTGATTGGTTGATTTTTTATTTCAGCACTAAGTTTTTTTTTTCCATCACATGCACGAAAAGTGGATTTGAAAGCCGATTTATAGGGAAAATACAAATTATTCGTGAAGCGTTATTAACATATATTACATATAATAGATAAAGCATCCTTTTAAAGATCAATTAACCTTCAGAGAAGGCGTTGAAGGCCCTGACGCCAATGGTATAGTGTTAATTCACCACATATTACCATTATATTACCTGTTTTTTTGCCACCTTTCTTCCTCCACTTTTCTCCTTTTACTACCCTGAGCACCAGAGGACTTCTGCCTTTTTGACGTCTTTTCGAGGAGATGTCACTCACTCTGTGGTGTCTTTTTCCCCACAGAGAAACAGTAACGAGGTGCGCAGAGCGCGTGCGGGAGGGCGGGTTGGCGCGCGGGTGAGAGGTGTTGTGTGTTGTTATTATAAGAATTATTAATTTGACTAATATTATTAAACAATGAAATTATGATTATGTGGACTTTGCTTGTTTTCACATTTATTAATTGTTCATTTGTAAAAAAAAAAAAAAAAAAAAAAACGCATGCACGCGAGCGCCCCCCTGGACAGACGGCGCCCCTAGCATTTGCCTGTCGCCTAATGGAAGGGCCGGCCCTGACTGTGTGACGAGACATGAATTACTTGTGATGATCGCGTGTCTGGAGAATCTCAGGCCCTATGTGTGCGGCTTGCCTTTCCAGGTGCGCACGCGTCACTACAGTGGCTTCTGAACCTTCATGATCCTGAGGGGCAGCTGGCCAGATGGTTGGCCAGACTGCAGGAGTTTAAATTCTCCATTGTGCACCGGGTAAAATTCACGGGAACGCAGACGCCTTGTCACGCAGGCTGTGTTTGGACGGAGGATGCAGACACTGCATGAAGGCTGACACGCACGACCCCGAGCTCAGGTGCTGCGCGGCGCTCAGACCAACATACAGGTCGCCCATGCCGATCCTCGAATCCTTTGGTGCAGAACAATTTAGGGAGGCCCAGCTGGGTGACCCAAAGATAGGTTGGAGCATGAAACACTTGGAGGCGTCCTTGTCAGGAGGTATTTTTCCACCGCGCACACCAAACACCAAGTTCCGTTTATCGTAACTCGGGAACCTCGTAACCCGGGGACCGCCTGTATGATGTTTATGTCGATTGAATCGGAGCAATGTCTTCGGCATGACAAAACAAGTTGAAAACATAAACTGACCAAAACAAACTGGACTTAAGGCAGGAAGGACGTAACTTTTCTACGTAATGTCCGAAAATCAGAAGGCGGGATGACCCGCAAGTCAATCAAATGACACTGCCGTCATCCATCCAGTGCTGATAAGCGCCAGTGAGAGGATCAAACAGATAGCACGCGCACGTGTGTGGTTTATTATTATGATTTGACGGATGTTTTCCCCCAAAATTTCAAATGACGGAACTTTAACCCATGTTTGTTATTTGGGAAGTTGTCAGGACATTTAAATTGCATCTCCAATAAGTTTAAAGGACTACACGTGACCACCCCTCACCTCACCACACTGATTCTCATCCTTCAGCACATAAAGTGTGCTCACAAAGTGTGCTGGTAGACAAAATCGGCAGTATATACATTTGATCCTTGGCTGGGTACCACTAACCTTAATATCTACAAGTGCCTGGTAGTCATCTCTAGCTTTGAGGACCACTGGACTGGAAGTTAGTTCTAGTGTTTTCCATGGGTAGTTCTTCACGGTAATCCTCACGGGCAGGTCTCCTCCATTATAATCCTGTGCCTCTACAAACACCTTCTCCTGGCTGCCCATCCTCAGCAGATGTGGGGCGGACATTATGAAGCTGGAAGGACAATAGGTACAGAAATGGGCACTGGAGTTCTTATTTTTCTCGTTAACTTTGGGAGATTTTCTGGATAGCCGGGCTATCACAGATTAATGATCATGTTGTCTTTAGACACCCCAGTAATGAAGTTTTTGCTACTTACTAATGATGTTACTGCTATAAGTTTGAAGAAATATTTCTGTTGAAAATATCTTCCAGATGTTTGCAACAGGTTCAAAGTCTGTCTCCAGAATGCTAAAAGCAATCTCTGTGCCTAACTATGAATTTACAAAATGTATCAGTATAAAAATCCTGTGTACTTCCCATAGAATCTTCTACAGACAATGCTGTTTATGCATTCCTAACACAAACATTGTTACTTATTTAAATTTCACATGCCGTTTTGTGTGTGAGAGAGACTGTATACTCACAGTGGGTCACATAGTGTAAGGAGGGGGAAGGAGAGAAGTGTAGCCGTTAGCCACACCACATGCGTCCTGTCTGTCTGATCCATCCTCTGTCTGCACAAGTGCCTGTTACTGGGCAGAACCAAAACTTTTATACACACACACACACACACACACACACACACACACACACACACACACACACACACACACCTCACACACACACCTCACACACACGCACACACACACACACACACACACACACACACACACACACACACACACCCACACACACACACACACACACACACACACACACCTCACACACACACCTCACACACACGCACACACACACACACACACCCATACACATACACACACACACACACACACACACACACACACACACACACACACACACACAACCACACACACACACACACACACACACACACACACACACACACACACCACACACACACACACACACACACACACACACACACACACACACACACACACACACCTACACCTCTCTCTTCTCTGGGTTCAACTCCACAACAGCCTGCCCCTCTCCCCTTCCCAGTAGTGTGGTTATGTAACACAGGGGAGTGAGGCAAAGAGGTGCAAGGGTTTTAATGGAATTTCACAAAGTGGGGACTGCTAACCTTCCGAGATAAGAACTCTTAAAGCTCAAACTCTTAGCACCTCTAGTCCGAAATAATGTTGTGCAACACATGCACATCCCACACTTGCACACACTGAGTTGTATATATTATTACATTAAATTTTCATATCCCCTTTCAGGGTCACATTTGTATGCACAGACCTATCCACATGTAGAGCTGCAGGCCTGTTTGCTTCATTGTTTATAGTTTTTATTACTCGTTTGCATAATCATAAAAAATATTTTTTTCAGTTGTTTGTGAATTATTTAATTTGTTCATGTTTGATTCCAATAGATTTAGTTTCACTCAATAAGAAACAATTTTCAGAAGTGTCCTAGCTGACCTCATGCAGTTACAGTCCATACACCAGAATCAGTGGCGTGCACACATAGACATCAGGTGGTGCTAAAGCACCACCAACTCTGCCCTTTATCAACGAAAGTGCCCTTTTGAAAAACTTCGGGGGTTTTTTTTTATCATCATTTTACTGAGGTCGGTTTGAAATGATCTTTTGAAAACCTGAGCGATTAAAAACAATGCCCTGAAATGAGCCACCACCTCGCACACACCCGACCTCTCTCTTCCTTTAACACCAGATGCGCTGCAGCAGCAGTTCAGTTCAGCGAGTGGAAGGAAAGGAAGCGTCTTCAGCACAGCACACGGTCACAGATAGACTTCTTCTCCCGTGCCCCACCAGCCAGGTCACATACACATCTACCAAATTCAAATCTACCGTTTGCCCTCTAAGCCCAACGTGAAATCATTTTGTTGTGCAGTAAAATGTCTCACAGCACCAAACTACTAAGCATTTTTAGCCGACTGGTCACCTGATAAACTAGTCGCTCTAGCCCAAATCAATGATAGATAACGTGAGGACGACCACATACAAATAATTAAGGTAGAGTTTGCAAATCTATGTGTTAAGCTGAACGTCTTCTGTTGTATCGGTTTTGTTAGGCAACATAAATTAACACATTCGTTTGTGAAAGAAGAAACGGGAAGTTCCCCATTACCTGTGAA
Source organism: Brachyhypopomus gauderio (assembly GCF_052324685.1). Classification (NCBI taxonomy): domain Eukaryota; kingdom Metazoa; phylum Chordata; class Actinopteri; order Gymnotiformes; family Hypopomidae; genus Brachyhypopomus; species Brachyhypopomus gauderio. The sequence goes on from NW_027506902.1 coordinate 79,109, forward strand.
AAATGCCAATCTGCATTCATGTAATGAAAACACTCAGTAGCCTATAACTCCTTCTCCTACTTTTTGGTCTTTTTACTGTCTTAATTGTAGGCCTATATTGATTTACTAATTGCAAAATATATGCAACAAGGCCTGCAGACAGTGGAGGGTAAACAGAAGTTAACTGAAGGACTTAACAATGACTGTATATAGTTAATATTGGATATGGATTTTATCAGTTGGCGGTGTGACTTTTTTCCATTGAAAACTCACGTTTAGAGAATGTTACAAAAAAAAGTCAAATTTCATTCAACATGTGCTTGTAATATTTTTTTATAATGAAGTGCGCTAAAAAGTGCCCCCCCCCCTCCCCCCGAGCACTTGCCTCCCAAAATGTCTGTGCACGCCACTGCCTTGGTAGGTGGACACTTTGGCCCATGATGAGGTAGGTCTTTCCTTCCTGAATTCCATACGATTCCTTACAGTTGGTATGACCAACGAAGCAGTGGTGCAAAAAGAGGCTATGCAGCGTATGCGAAGCATAGGGGCGCTGCACTAGAGGTTCAAATCTCACTCCAAGCGATCTTGAAAAATTGCCAACACTTGAGAAAATTATTTGCAGTGTTGGTGGGGGGTGGAGTGCGGGGGGCGCCGATAGTATGTTTGCATACACCTCAGAAAGTATGTAGTTGCAACCCTGCAATGAAGTTTCTCACCTGTCCCTCCACACCCAGTGTTGTATAAAGTATTAGAGACCCATACTTGAGTAAAAAAAAAATTGACTTGAGTAGAAGTTGAAGTGTTCTTTAAAAACTTTACTTAAGTAGAAGTACAGAAGCATTCAGCATTTTTTGTACTTAAGTATTGCAAGTAGTTTATTCTAAAATGTATTACTCAAGTACTGAAAGTAAAAGGTACAAGTATTGTGTTTTGAATTAATTAAAGAAAGCCGTCAAAGTTTGATTATCAATTGTTTTTATATATCACTTACAAATCAAAGATGTCAAAGACCACAAATACAAGTGTTCTGTTCTGTATGTACAAACAAGTAGCAATTAAAAAAAAAACTTCAGTGAAATAAGCTAAGCTATCTACCTAGTCATCTAAAGTTTACATTATGTCTCATATATTTGTGTTGGTTATTGTTCAATGGTGGATAACCCTCTGGTATTGGATTATGACTTGAACTGTGACAACAAGTAAGGTTCTGGACTTGCACTGAATAAATCTCGTTCTACTCAGCATTTAAGTCACGCTCATTATCTCTCCCCAGCAATCAAGTAAAAAATAATCTAGTCATTAATTAATTCTTTCAATATATATACAGTTGTGATCAAATTTATTCAACCCCCCATGCTGCGAAGGGTTTTATGGAATTCAGTGCACATTTGTAATTGTGTTCATAATGAAATCTTACAAGGACTTGTTAAAGAACTAAATGCAACTAAGATAGCATCAATTTTTTTTGTCATAAAGTATTAAATGGTCTTTTTGTGATTTCTTCATTGACACAATTATTCAACCCCTTTACGACTACCACTCCTAAGAACAGAGGTTCATTCCAGTGTTTTCCATCAGGTATTGAAAACATCTGTGGATGTCAACGAGCAGCAATCAAGCATGATAAGCACCAATTAGGCAGATTTAAAAGGACTGTGATACTGTGACAGACCGGTTTCCTGTTTTCACCGGCGCACGGCAGCACGCTCGCACGCAAACGCGGATTCACGTATCACATTAGCATAGCTTAGCTATAGCCTAATACACTTACATTAAACACTACAATTCTAAATCAGTATAATACACTTACCGACATCTGATTATTTTATCTCGTTTCTGTTTTCTCGTCTCTTTTTTCTCCCTCTGTTTCCTCCCCCTGTTTCTTTCTTTCTCCCTCTGTTTTGTCTCCCCTGTTTTTTCATGGCTACCGCGGAGGAACGGGCTCTCGTCAAGCTCGGCTCGGAGCTGGACAAGCTGGGTCGGCAGATCCAGCGTCTTCTGGAGAAGCAAGCGGAGCTCACCCAGGAGAAGACCAGGCTCGAGGCCGCCCGCGACGCTGCCTACTCGGCCGTCTCCACTCCCTCGTCACGGCGGCTCAGCGCGACCGCCATCTTGACCCGGGCACCAGGCTGGGAGCGCCAGCGAGGACGCGGAAGGCAGCCGGCGTCGTCACCCCTACCTCAGCCGGACTTCTCCTCTGCGAATCCGTTCGAGGTGCTCAGCTCCAGGTCCTCCGCCTCGCCCTCACCCCTGCGTCCGACACCACCCTCACCAGCGCCGGCACCGAAGAAGAATAAGGGCGGTATCCTTGTTATCGGCGACTCGATAACACGACACGTGAAGATTCACCTGCCAGGCGCTAAAAGAACCCCCACTGTGTCATGTTTTCCAGGCGCTCGTGTCCTGGACGTGGCCAGGCGGCTTCCCTCGGCGCTGAAGCAGCGAGACGACTTCGGCACCGTCGTCCTTCACGTGGGGGCTGTCGACACCTTCGCCCGGCGCAGCAAGATCCTGAAGGAGCACTACCGCTCGCTTCTGGACACCGCGCGGAAGAAGACGTCGGCCAGGCTTGTTGTCTCCGGTCCGCTTCCAACGTTCCGGCGAGGGTGCGAGTCATACAGTCGTCTTTTCTGTCTCCACAGCTGGCTCCGGGACACCTGTAGCAGCGCCGGCGTGGACTACGTCGACAACTGGGAGAGTTTCCGAGAGCGTCCATCACTCTACCGCCGAGATGGACTTCACCCCAGTCGCCTAGGCTCGGCAGTCCTCTCCAGGAACATCGAGGACGTGCTACGTCGGGCCTGACCAGCCACAACAAACCACGCAAATCAGCTAAGTAGAACTTACTTCCCTAACTACCAAACCATTGAGACTGTGTCTGTTAGCCGTGGCAGGTATAAGAATAACAGGGCGATATGTTTTAAAAATCTAATTAAAATTAAATTAAATAATCAACATGAAGTGAGCAGCAATATTAAGCTAAGGCTAGGACTTTTAAACATTAGATCACTTGCATCAAAAGCTGTGATAGTAAACGAAATAATCTCAGATAACAGACTAAATGCACTCTGTTTAACAGAAACATGGGCTAGAGTAGGCGAATATGTAAGTTTTAATGAAGCAGCTCCTCCTGGATACAGTTATGTTCATCAGCCCCGTATCACAGGGCGTGGAGGTGGAGTAGCCACAATATATGACACAGACATAGGTTTTACTGTAAAACCAACCACCTCTATTAACTCATTCGAGGCTTTGATAGGTGAAATAGGCAATAATCGTATAGGCAATAAAACAAAGCTTAAATTAGTGACCATCTATCGACCGCCGGGTCCCTACTCAGAATTTCTTCAGGAATTTGCTGAGTTTCTTTCGGAACTAGTCTTAACCATCGAGAGATTTGTAATTGTGGGTGATTTCAACATCCATTATGAAAATGAATCAGACCCACTGAAAATTGCGTTCGACTCCATACTAGATTCAGTAGGTATAGCCCAAAATGTGACAGGGCCTACCCACCGCTGTAAACACACCTTAGACTTAATACTTACTTACGGATTAAACATAGAACATCTGGCAGTCATCCCCCAAAATGACGCCATTTCAGATCATTTCTTACTAATATATGAAATGACTTTATACAATGTACATCAGATGCGCCATACAAAAACCACGCGCACTATTACATCCGACACTGCAGCAACATTTATAAACTTACTGCCAGAGCTACCGAACACTATGCCACTGCAGCCCAATGAATTGGAACAGGCAACACAACAGTTTTATTCCACACTCAGCAATACCTTAGACAGTGTAGCTCCAATTAAAACAAAATTAATTAGGGAGAAAAAGCTATCACCATGGTATGACGAACACACTCGTCTTCTAAAACAGGCAGCTCGAGCAGTGGAGCGAAAATGGAAATCCACCTCACTAGAAGTGTTTAGAATCACATGGAAAGACGCCATAGTCAAATATAAACATGCCCTAATAAAAGCTAGAGCCGCATACTATTCGACACTAATAGAAAACAACAAGAATAACCCTAGATTTCTCTTCGCGACGGTATCTAAACTAACAAGAAATATCAACGACACTAGTTCTAACACAGCACTTACACACACTAGCGATGAATTTTTTAACTTTTTCAATAATAAAATAGATAATATCCGACTACAGAGTCATAATACATCGCAGCCTAACCTCCAATCCAACCCCAGTAGTTCAGCTATTAGTAACTATGCATCCAAAAATATTACTGAGCTAAATATCTTCAATCCTATATCGCAAAAAGAGCTCACAACATTGATTAATTCGTCTAAGCCTACATCATGTATATTTGACCCAGTTCCAACCCGTCTATTTAAAGACCTACTCCCAGCCACTGCAGGGCCCTTACTTAATATGATTAACTCCTCCCTTAACCTAGGTTACATGCCCAAACAATTAAAATGCGCCGTAATTAGACCCTTGATTAAAAAACAGAATCTCGATCCGCAGATTTTAGCCAACTATAGACCCATTTCTAATCTCCCATTTATCTCTAAAATTTTAGAAAAAGCAGTTTCCAATCAGTTAAACCACTATCTCCAATCAAATAGTATCCATGAAAAGTTCCAATCAGGATTTAGACCAAACCACAGCACTGAAACAGCTTTACTCAGGGTAGTGAATGATCTACTAATATCGGCCGATAATGGGCTCGTCTCGTTCCTTATACTGTTGGATCTTAGTGCAGCTTTTGATACTGTAGACCACAACATTTTGCTGGATAGACTAGAAAACACAGTAGGTATTAAAGGAGTCGCACTCTCCTGGTTTAGATCATATTTAACTGACCGCTTCCAATGTGTAAGTGTTAATAATAAAACCTCTAAATCTGTGCAGGTTAAATATGGTGTCCCACAAGGGACAGTCCTAGGACCACTTCTATTCACACTGTACATGTTACCCTTAGGCGAAATTATGCATAAGCATGACATCAGTTTCCATTCCTACGCAGACGACACTCAGCTATATTTATCGGCAAAACCCGATGATTTAGGCGCAAACAGTAAGATTGAGAAATGTGTAGAAGAGATAAAACATTGGATGGCATGTAACTTTCTAGCACTAAATGCCGATAAAACAGAATTGATAATATTGGGTCTAGGGCTGCGAGAGACAAGATACATAATGCAGCATTGAATCTACATTCTTTTACTATAACCCCCAGCGCAGAGGTAAAGAACTTGGGCGTCACAATAGACCCAGATCTCTCGTTCGATACACATATTAATAATATAACTAGGGTAGCGTTCTTTCACTTGCGCAACATTGCCAAAATTAGAAACATATGTAAATATTAGTGATGCAGAAAAACTAATCCATGCATTCATATCCTCTCGTTTAGATTATTGCAACAGTCTCCTAGCTGGATGTTCTGGTAAATCGATAAACAAACTCCAGCTGGTTCAGAACGCAGCAGCACGAGTTTTAACAAAAACTAAAAAGTTTGATCACATTAGTCCCGTACTATCGTCATTACACTGGCTGCCAATTAGATTCCGTATTGACTATAAAATACTTTTATTAACATATAAAACGCTGCATGGCTTAGCTCCAGACTATCTTAGTGAACTTATTGAACAATATAACCCAGCGCGTTCACTTCGCTCGCAGGACGCAGGGTTATTAACTATTCCTAGGATCAAAAAGATCACAGCAGGTGGAAGAGCCTTTTCTTTTAAAGCTCCACAATTGTGGAATAATCTTCCTGCCTCTATTCGGGACTCAGACACAGTCTCAATGTTTAAAACTCGATTAAAGACTCATCTGTTTAGTTTGGCCTTTGATTAATCTGTTACATATTTACTACATCTCGTATCTTTTCTCCGAGGTTCACCTGGAGAGTAACATTGCAGTCGGAGCCTACAATACCAGCATCGCTGCTCCGACACGGAATGAAAGCCTGGCGTTCATCAACAGACATTTACAGTGACAATATCATAACCCAGAACTTTCATTTTTACCTTTACTTAGTCTGATTGTGTGATTTGTGTGTGACTTGTGTATTTGTCTGTATTTTGTGTAATCTGTGTGTTAACGGGCCGCCCACTGGAGGATGGGTTCCCTTTTGAGTCTTGGTTCTCCTGAGGTTTCTTCCTATTCCCCACTATCTTAGGGAGTTTTTCCTCGCCACTGTCGCCCTTGGCTTGCTCATTAGGGTTCTGGACCCGTAGTACTGTTAACCTTTTAAATCCTGTAAGGCGCTTTGTGACAACATGTGTTGTGAAAAGCGCTATACAAATAAACTTTGATTGATTGATTGATACTCAGCTCCTTCTAGACATCTACTGGTGTGTTTCCAAGCATGGTGAAGGCAAGAGAATGGTCCCAGAAGACAAGAGAAGAGGTTATTGCTCTTCACAAGAATGGCAATGGATATAAAAAGATTGCGAAGTTGTTAAATATTCCAAGAGACACTATCTGAAGTATCATTCGCAAGTTCAAGTTAAAGGGCACAGTGGAAACGTTACCTGGTCGTGGCAGAAAGAAGATCCTGACCGTGACTGCTGTGCGCTACCTGAAGCGTAATGTGGAGAAAAATCCCCGCGTGACTGCTAAGGAACTGAAAAAAGACCTGTCAGATGTGGGCACTGAAGTTTCAGCTCAGACAATAAGGCACGCACTGCATAACGAAGACCTCCATGCCAGAACGCCCAGACGCACCCCCTTGCTGACTCCAAAGAACAAGAAAAGTCGACTGCAGTATGCCAAAAGTCATGTGGACAAGCTACAAAGGTTTTGGGACAGTGTACTGTGGTCAGATGAAACTAAATTAGAACTGTTTGGGACAATGGACCAGCGCTATGTTTGGAGAAGGAAGAACCAGGCTTATGAACAAAAGAACACCTTGCCTACTGTGAAGCATGGCGGGGGGTCAATTATGCTTTGGGGCTGTTTTGCTTCTAATGGTACAGGAAAGCTTCAACGTGTGCAGGGTACCATGAATTCCCTTCAGTACCAGGAGATCTTGGAGGAAAATGTGATGGAGTCAGTCACAAACCTGCGGCTTGCGAGACGTTGGACCTTCCAACAGGACAATGATCCGAAGCACACATCCAAGTCCACTAGAGCATGGTTGAACATGAAAGGCTGGAACATTCTAGAGTGGCCATCGCAATCACCAGACTTAAATCCAATTGAGAACCTCTGGTGGGACCTAAAGAAGGCAGTTGCAGTGCGCAAGCCTAAGAATGTGACTGAACTGGAGGCTTTTGCCCATGAAGAATGGGCTAAGATACCCATAGGTCGCTGCAAGACACTTGTGTCAAGCTATGCTTCACACTTGAAAGCTGTCATAACTGGAAAAGGATGTTGTACTAAGTACTAAAAAATAATGTCACTAGGGGGTTGAATAAAACTGATAATGATGTGAGCACAGTAAAGACATTTGTGGTTATTCCATCATAAATATTATGTTATGTTTGTCTAATTTATAAGTGCCTCTTTGATATAATTGTAAATAAGATGACTGAAATGATCAAAATCAATGTCAAACTGGCCAAAACACTTTATTTCAGTGGGGGTTGAATAAATTTGATCACAACTGTATATATATATATATATATATATATATAAAACTTTATATGTGAAGTATAAATGAAACACAAATAGTGTGCATGTATATTAGTCACTAAATCAAGCTCACCTGGACTGTGGGAAGAAAACAGAACTAGATAAGTGATTTGTCCAAGAAGGTGTTTGAGAAATGTCCATCCTCTCTGTTTGTCAAAAAGGTCAATCCAAAACTGGATACATTCACTACACAAGACGAGCCACCATCTTTCAATTAGCTGATGTCCAGTGCTTGGACCAAATGTTACATTATCTGCTTCAGGTTGACCATCTGAAAAGTGCAAAACTCTTTGCATCTCGGCCACATGAACATTTTCTGTACCTAAATCTAATCTCAGTCTTGCAGGACAACCCCCGGTTTTGATCACTGCGTCCATAAAGTAACCAGCAATGACACTTGGATCATTGTTTGTTTTATATGCTTCAAGCAATATGAGGCTCCTGGAAAAGCCATCAATACATCCACTGTTCCAAAAACAGGGTTCGTTACGTCACGTAGTTTCAATACATTTCAAATCTTTTCACGCATTTTAGTCTGTACTTAAGTTCAATCAGCTGGAAAAATGACTGACTAGATGGCAGACTGCAAACCAGTAGAAGGTACAAGGTGGAGCTTTTGAAAGGCGGCAGGCCACTGCTAACAAACTTATCAGCAAATTTCTTTATATCCCGCTAGCTTAGTTTTAGACAACCTAAAAATAAATAATCATATCTAAGGTGTTTTTTGTAGTCTAATAAGTCTCAACAAACTCAACCACTTTGGAGCACCGCGTAGAGAATCTGGACATTATATTCACTTATATAGACGATTGCTTTGACAGTTATCATGAACAAACCAGGTAAGTTGCCATCCACCAAGAGGAGCCGCCCCAAAGCTTCCCCGGGAGCATGGCAGCACGGTGGACATTTTGGAGTCCATTAACAACAAGCTATCCAGGTGTGACGCGAAATTCTCCACCAAGAGTTTCAGGCTTTACAGGAGTCAGTGGAGTTCAGCCAGCAGCAGGTAGAAGCACTCGCTGCAGAAAACATGGTCCTTAGAGAGTCTGTGAAATTGCTCACCGAGGGAATGACGCGGCTCTCAGAAGAAAATTAGGTAACACTTTCTATGAATCTGGTATCTATAATGCATTATATGGGCATTTATAAACATCTATAAAGCATTCATAAGGCTTTATAATGTTTGACAAGCATTTGTAACTGTACATAAGTGTTCATAACTACACACAACATGTTAGGAGTATATTATAAGGCTTTATAGCACTAAGTTATTAAGTGCTATAGTCCCCTATAATATATGTATGTTCCTGTTCTCTTGAATATTGGTGAAACCAGCATCATAAAGCTTAACAAAAGCTGTTTATTCTCACAATTCTTTATAAAGATTCACAGTGATAATCCCATTCTCACTGGTATACTCTATAATGTCATATCAGTATATTTAAAATAAAAATGACTTTGTAAGTGCACCTAACATTTAATTAGCATTTATAAGCACTCCTTACAGACTCTAGGTAAAGTGATGTTATTGATCAGCTCTATATTAACATCTAACTACTTATGAATCACTAAGTGCTCATCACAGACTTCGTCTTTATACTTCTTAACAGAAGAGTACAATAATCACACAAGAAGTTTGTACATTGAACAGGTCATCATTTATTGATGATTTACATTAACAATTATGTATAATATAGTGATAACAATATGCAAATTGATAATTATTGGGGTTAGGTGGACCAAGAAAAGAGGGGGAGAGAAAGAATAAAAAGGGAAAATACAAGGGCAGGGAAAACAATAAAATAAATAAATAAATATAAAACACAACCACCAGATGTTGCAGGTTGTGTAATGATGTTGCAGGATGTGTATGAATGTTGCATGCATGTTGCAGGTTGTTTTTTTTTTTTTTTTTAATGCCCCCCCCCATCTTTGGAGGACAACTTTGTTTTTATGTAAAGTTCAAATGACAATTATAACAATTATGTATAATATAGTGATAATATGCAAAGTGATAATTATTGGGGTTAGGTGGACCAAGAAAAGAGGAGAAACGAAAGAATAAAAAGGGAAAAGACAAGGGCAGGGGGAAAATAAATAAATATAAAACACAACCACCAGATGTTGCAGGTTGTGTATGGATGTTGCAGGTTTTTTTTTTTTTTTAATGGCCCACCTCTTTTTATGTAAAGTTCAAATGACAATTATAACAATTATGTATAATATAGTGATAATATGCAAAGTGATAATTATTGGGGTTAGGTGGACCAAGAAAAGAGGAGAAGAGAAAGAATAAAAAGGGAAAAGACAAGGGCAGGGGGAAAATAAATAAATAAATATAAAACACAACCACCAGATGTTGCAGGTTGTGTTTGGATGTTGCAGGTTTTTTTTTTTTTTTTTTTTTTTTTTTTTTTTAAATGGCCCACCTTTACCCCCCATCTTTGGAGGACAACTTTGTTTTTATGTAAAGTTCAAATGACAATTATAACAATTATGTATAATATAGTGATAACAATATGCAAATTGATAATTATTGGGTTAGGTGGACCAAGAAAAGAGGAGAAGAGAAAGAATAAAAAGGGAAAAGACAAGGGCAGGGGAAAAAAAATAAAATAAATAAATAAATATAAAACACAACCACCAGATGTTGCAGGTTGTGTAATGATGTTGCAGGATGTGTATGAATGTTGCATGCATGTTGCAGGTTGTTTTTTTTTTTTTTTAATACCCCCCCCCCCCCCCCCCATCTTTGGAGGACAACTTTGTTTTTATGTAAAGTTCAAATGACAATTATAACAATTATGTATAATATAGTGATAACAATATGCAAAGTGATAATTATTGGGGTTAGGTTGTTGCAGGTTGTGTATGGATGGCCCATTATTTATGGCCCACCTCCACCCCCCCCCCCTCTTTACATAAAAACAAAGTTGTCCTCCAAAGTTCAAATGACAATTATAACAATTATGTATAATATAGTGATAACAATATGCAAAGTGATAATTATTGGGTTTAGGTGGACCAAGAAAAGAGTAGAAGAGAAAGAATAAAAAGGGAAAAGACAAAGGCAGGGGAAAAATAAATAAATAAATAAAAAACACAACCACCAGATGTTGCAGGTTGTGTATGGATGTTGCAGGTTGTGTTTGGATGTTTTTTTTTTTTTTTTTTTTTTTTTTAATGGCCCACCTCTTTTTATGTAAAGTTCAAATGACAATTATAACAATTATGTATAATATAGTGATAATATGCAAATTGATAATTATTGGGGTTAGGTGGACCAAGAAAAGAGGGGGAGAGAAAGAATAAAAAGGGAAAATACAAGGGCAGGGAAAACAATAAAATAAATAAATAAATATAAAACACAACCACCAGATGTTGCAGGTTGTGTAATGATGTTGCAGGATGTGTATGAATGTTGCATGCATGTTGCAGGTTGTTTTTTTTTTTTTTAATACCCCCCCCCCCCCCCCCCCCATCTTTGGAGGACAACTTTGTTTTTATGTAAAGTTCAAATGACAATTATAACAATTATGTATAATATAGTGATAACAATATGCAAAGTGATAATTATTGGGGTTAGGTTGTTGCAGGTTGTGTATGGATGGCCCATTATTTATGGCCCACCTCCACCCCCCCCCCCTCTTTACATAAAAACAAAGTTGTCCTCCAAAGTTCAAATGACAATTATAACAATTATGTATAATATAGTGATAACAATATGCAAAGTGATAATTATTGGGTTTAGGTGGATCAAGAAAAGAGTAGAAGAGAAAGAATAAAAAGGGAAAAGACAAAGGCAGGGGAAAAATAAATAAATAAATAAAAAACACAACCACCAGATGTTGCAGGTTGTGTATGGATGTTGCAGGTTGTGTATGGAGGTTGCCGGTTGTGTTGGTGTTGCAAAACCAACTGTAAACTGAAACTCAACCGTAGACACTTGGGAGAAAATAGAACACAAAATGCGGAAAAATCAACGCATAAAAAGCAAAACTCACCCGTAGTGAGAGGGGATAAAAATAACAAAGGCAACTCAAAAAACACGGAAAAAACTCGTCGCTACAGGCAAAAATGCCGCAACAAAACAAAACCTTCCCAAAATAAATGAATAACAGATAGGAAGAGAAACAGATGGAGGAAAACTTGAGATAGGCCAGGTAGCGGCACAGGAGATAGTAACTCGAATAAGTGATAGGATTTGCAAGAGAAATGTAAAGAGAGAGATAGGTGGTGAGACACCTTACAACACAGCACAACGGTAGAGAAAGCAGAGTAGGGCTAAAGTCGTACCGGCATGACCAAAATGAATCAGCAATGATCCGTCTCCACAAGCTTCCTTAAGTTGCAGGCTGTGTGTGGGTGTTGCAGGCTGTGTATGGATGTTGTGTATGGAGGTTGCAGGTTGTGTTGGAGGTTGTGTATGGATGTTGCATGGATGTTGCATGGATAAGTATGGATGTTGCATGGATGAGTATGGATGTTGCATGGATGAGTATGGATGTTCAAATGACAATTATAACAATTATGTATAATATAGTGATAATATGCAATGTGATAATTATTGGGGTTAGGTGGACCAAGAAAAGAGGGGGAGAGAAAGAATAAAAAGGGAAAAGACAAGGGCAGGGGGAAAATAAATAAATAAATATAAAACACAACCACCAGATGTTGCAGGTTGTGTATAGATGTTGCAGGTTGTGTTTGGATGTTGCAGGTTTTTTTTTTTTTTTTTTTTTTTTAATGGCCCACCTCCACCCCCCCCCAATCTTTGGAGGACAACTTTGTTTTTATGTAAATTTCAAATGACAATTATAACAATTATGTATAATATAGTGATAATATGCAAAGTGATAATTATTGGGGTTAGGTGGACCAAGAAAAGAGGAGAAAAGAAAGAATAAAAAGGGAAAAGACAAGGGCAGGGGGAAAATAAATAAATAAATATAAAACACAACCACCAGATGTTGCAGGTTGTGTTTGGATGTTTTTTTTTTTTTTTTTTTTTTTTTTTTAATGGCCCACCTCTTTTTATGTAAAGTTCAAATGACAATTATAACAATTATGTATAATATAGTGATAATATGCAAAGTGATAATTATTGGGGTTAGGTGGACCAAGAAAAGAGGGGGAGAGAAAGAATAAAAAGGGAAAATACAAGGGCAGGGAAAAAAATAAAATAAATGAATAAATATAAAACACAACCACCAGATGTTGCAGGTTGTGTTTGGATGTTGCAGGTTTTTTTTTTTTTTTTTTTAATGGCCCACCTTTACCCCCCATCTTTGGAGGACAACTTTGTTTTTATGTACAGTTCAAATGACAATTATAACAATTATGTATAATATAGTGATAACAATATGCAAATTGATAATTATTGGGTTAGGTGGACCAAGAAAAGAGGAGAAGAGAAAGAATAAATAGGGAAAAGACAAGGGCAGGGGAAAAAAAATAAAATAAATAAAAAACACAACCACCAGATGTTGCAGTTGCAGGTTGTGTATGGAGGTTGCCGGTTGTATTGGTGTTACTGTATTGGTGTTACTGTAAACTGAAACTCAACCGTAGACACTCGGGAGAAAATAGAACACAAAATGCGGAAAAATCAACGCATAAAAAGCAAAACTCACCCGTAGCGAGAGGGGATAAAAATAACAAAGGCAACTCCAAAGACACGGAAAAAACTCGTCGCTACAGGCAAAAATGCCGCAACAAAACAAAACCTTCCCAAAATAAATGAATAACAGATAGGAAGAGAAACAGATGGAGGAAAACTTGAGATAGGCCAGGTAGCGGCGCAGGAGATAGTAACTCGAATAAGGGATTTGCAAGAGAAATGTAAAGAGAGAGATAGGTGGTGAGACACCTTACAACACAGCACAACGGTAGAGAAAGCAGAGAAGGGCTGAAGTCGTACCGGCATGACCAAAACGAATCAGCAATGATCCGTCTCCACAAGCATCCTTAAGTTGCAGGCTGTGTGTGGGTGTTGCAGGCTGTGTATGGAGGTTGTGTATGGAGGTTGCAGGTTGTGTTGCAGGTTGTGTGTGGGTGGGTGTTGCAGGTTGTGTGTGGGTGGGTGTTGCAGGTTGTGTTGTGTATGGATGTTACAGGTGGTGTATGGGTGGGTGTTGCAGGTTGTGTTGTGTATGGATGTTACAGGTGGTGTAGTGTTGGTGTTGCAGGTGGTGTAGTGTTGGTGTTGCAGGTGGTGTAGTGTTGGTGTTGCAGGTGGTGTAGTGTATGGATGTCCGAGGTTGTGTAGGTGTTGGAGGTTGTGTATGGAGGTTGTGTTGGTGATGGAGGTTGTGTATGGAGGGTTGTTTTGGTGTTGGAGGTTGTGTATGGAGGGTTGTGTTGGTGATGGATTTTGTGTATGGAGGTTGTTTTGGTGTTGGAGGTTGAGTATGGAGCAGGGTATCTGCACATTTTTAAATCTCAAATTCAATGACTTTTAAGACCTTTTTAATACCTCTCACAAGAAAAAATAATACCAGGGTTGCGAGTGTAAATTGTTGACGGGGGGGGGGGGGGGGGGGGGGGTGGGTGCACAACCTCGCGAAGCAACAGCATGCGGGGACCTCGCGCAGGGGCGGAGCCACCGCGATTGCGTCATTGTCGGCACGCGAAACCTCGCGACGGTCGCGACGCGTCATGTATAAACAAAGCTTGAGGGGTTACGGCACATGCAGCGCCGTGCGCAGTGCCCTAGTGCCTGTACATTTAAATTGAATGGTCCAATGAAGCTAATTTAAAAATCAGGACATTTCCTCACAGGACGTGAAATACGTCCCGGGAAATACAGACGTTTGGTCGCACTACACAGTAGACAAATCATTTTTGGCACTTACAGTTAAACTGCAGTTAGCAGCGAATGACTCGATATGCATATTACTATTACGAGTGCTATCATATCGCTTGTGTTTTTCAGATTTCATATGAGAATCCAGCGCTTTACAGCCCATTGTACCAAGTTTAAATGTTTTTCGGCAAGTTCACATCGCGCCTCATACGAATCACTGGAAGGTTTCAGCTAGCCACAATATGTTTTCATCCTCCAGCCACTTCACTGAATGGACATTTACCCATGTCTGCATCGGAGCCTTATATTGTTGTTCCCGCCGCAGCCCTCAAATAAGAAAAGCAGCGTGCTGGCAGCTAAAGCATCGTCTGCTGTTTCCACCTGTTAGGTAACGTACTACTGCCATTAGGCGGAGTATACGGCCGTTGCGGAAATGATCTGTGGGATATACATTGGTAAAATAAAACAGAGCAACACACTTTTTAATGCCTCCCCTCCTAAAATTCCAGACATTTAAAGACATTTTTAGACCTTGAATATGTAAAACTAAATTTAAGACATTTTAAGACTTTTTAAGGACCCACGGGTACCCTGGTATGGAGGTTGTTTTGGTGTTGGAGGTTGTGTTTGGAGGTTGTTTTGGTGTTGGAGGTTGTGTTTGGAGGTTGTGTTTGTGTTGGAGGTTGTGTATGGAGGTTGTGTTGGTGATGGAGGTTGTGTTGGTGATGGAGGTAGTGTATGGAGGTTGTTATGGTGTCGGAGGTTGTGTGTGGGTGTCGGAGGTTGTGTGTGGGTGTCGGAGGTTGTGTGTGGGTGTCGGAGGTTGTGTGTGGGTGTCGGAGGTTGAAGGTTGTGTGTGGGTGTCGGAGGTTGCAGGTTGCGTCGGAGGTTGCAGGTTGCGTCGGAGGTTGTGTATGGAGGTTGTTTTGGTGTCGCAGGTGGTGTATGGGTGTCGCAGGTGGTGTATGGGTGTCGCAGGTGGTGTATGGGTGTCGGAGGTTGTGTATGGGTGTCGGAGGTTGTGTATGGGTGTCGGAGGTTGTGTATGGGTGTCGGAGGTTGTGGCGGAGGTTGTGTATGGGTGTCGGAGGTGGTGTCGGAGGTTGTGTATGGGTGTCGGAGGTGGTGTCGGAGGTTGTGTATGGGTGTCGGAGGTGGTGTCGGAGGTTGTGTATGGGTGTCGGAGGTGGTGTATGGGTGTCGGAGGTTGTGTCGGAGGTTGTGTATGGAGGTTGCAGGTTGTGTATGGGTGTCGGAGGTTGTGTATGGGTGTCGGAGGTGGTGTCGGAGGTTGTGTATGGGTGTCGGAGGTGGTGTCGGAGGTTGTGTATGGGTGTCGGAGGTTGTGTCGGAGGTTGCGTATGGGTGTCGGAGGTTGCGTATGGGTGTCGGAGGTTGCGTATGGGTGTCTATGGGTGTCGGAGGTTGTCTATGGGTGTCGGAGGTTGTGTATGGGTGTCGGAAGTTGCAGGTTGTGTATGGGTGTCGGAGGTTGTGTATGGGTGTCGGAGGTTGTGTATGGGTGTCGGAGGTGGTGTATCGATGTTGCAGGTGGTGTATCGATGTTGCAGGTGGTGTATCGATGTTGCAGGTGGTGTATCGATGTTGTGTTGGTGTTGCAGGTGGTGTTGTGTATGGATGTCGGACGTTGTGTTGGTGTTGGAGCTTGTGTATGGAGCTTGTGTTTGTGTTGGAGCTTGTGTTGGTGTTGGAGCTTGTGTTGGTGTTGGAGCTTGTGTTGGTGGTTGTGTATGGAGGTTGTGTATGGAGGTTGCAGGTTAGGGTTAGGGTGAGGTTGTGTTGGAGGTTGTGTAAGGGTGTTGGAGGTTGTGTTGGTGTTGCAGGTGGTGTTGGAGGTTGTGTTGTGTATGGATGTCAGAGGTTGTGTTGCAGGTTGTGTATGGGTGTCGCAGGTGGTGTATGGGTGTCGCAGGTGTCGGATGGGTGTCGGAGGTTGTGGATGGGTGTCGGAGGTTGTGGATGGGTGTCGGAGGTTGTGTCGGAGGTTGTGGATGGGTGTCGGAGGTTGTGTCGGAGGTTGTGTATGGGTGTCGGAGGTTGTGTATGGGTGTCGGAGGTTGTGTATGGGTGTCGGAGGTTGTGTATGGGTGTCGGAGGTTGTGTATGGAGGTTGCAGGTTGTGTATGGGTGTCGGAGGTGGTGTATGGGTGTCGGAGGTGGTGTATGGGTGTCGGAGGTGGTGTATCGATGTTGCAGGTGGTGTATCGATGTTGCAGGTGGTGTATCGATGTTGCAGGTGGTGTATCGATGTTGCAGGTGGTGTATCGATGTTGTGTTGGTGTTGCAGGTGGTGTTGTGTATGGATGTCGGACGTTGTGTTGGTGTTGGAGCTTGTGTATGGAGCTTGTGTTGGTGTTGGAGCTTGTGTTGGTGTTGGAGCTTGTGTTGGTGGTTGTGTATGGAGGTTGTGTATGGAGGTTGCAGGTTAGGGTTAGGGTGAGGTTGTGTTGGAGGTTGTGTAAGGGTGTTGGAGGTTGTGTTGGTGTTGCAGGTGGTGTTGGAGGTTGTGTTGGTGTTGCAGGTGGTGTTGGAGGTTGTGTTGTGTATGGATGTCAGAGGTTGTGTTGCAGGTTGTGTATGGGAGTCGCAGGTGGTGAATGGGTGTCGCAGGTGGTGTATGGGTGTCGCAGGTGGTGTATGGGTGTCGCAGGTGTCGGATGGGTGTCGGAGGGGTGTCGGAGGTTGTGGATGGGTGTCGGAGGTTGTGGATGGGTGTCGGAGGTTGTGGATGGGTGTCGGAGGTTGTGTCGGAGGTTGTGGATGGGTGTCGGAGGTTGTGGATGGGTGTCGGAGGTTGTGTCGGAGGTTGTGTATGGGTGTCGGAGGTTGTGTCGGAGGTTGTGTATGGGTGTCGGAGGTTGTGTCGGAGGTTGTGTATGGGTGTCGGAGGTTGTGTATGGGTGTCGGAGGTTGTGTCGGAGGTTGTGTATGGGTGTCGGAGGTTGTGTCGGAGGTTGTGTATGGGTGTCGGAGGCTGTGTATGGGTGTCGGAGGTGGTGTCAGAGGCTGTGTATGGGTGTCGGAGGTGGTGTCAGAGGCTGTGTATGGGTGTCGGAGGTGGTGTCAGAGGTTGCGTATGGGTGTCAGAGGTTGCGTATGGGTGTCAGAGGTTGCGTATGGGTGTCAGAGGTTGCGTATGGGTGTCAGAGGTTGCGTATGGGTGTCAGAGGTTGCGTATGGGTGTCAGAGGTTGCGTATGGGTGTCAGAGGTTGCGTATGGGTGTCAGAGGTTGCGTATGGGTGTCAGAGGTTGCGTATGGGTGTCAGAGGTTGCGTATGGGTGTCAGAGGTTGCGTATGGGTGTCAGAGGTTGCGTATGGGTGTCAGAGGTTGCGTATGGGTGTCAGAGGTTGCGTATGGGTGTCAGAGGTTGCGTATGGGTGTCAGAGGTTGCGTATGGGTGTCAGAGGTTGCGTATGGGTGTCAGAGGTTGCGTATGGGTGTCAGAGGTTGCGTATGGGTGTCAGAGGTTGCGTATGGGTGTCAGAGGTTGCGTATGGGTGTCAGAGGTTGCGTATGGGTGTCAGAGGTTGCGTATGGGTGTCAGAGGTTGCGTATGGGTGTCAGAGGTTGCGTATGGGTGTCTATGGGTGTCGGAGGTTGTCTATGGGTGTCGGAGGTTGTCTATGGGTGTCGGAGGTTGTCTATGGGTGTCGGAAGTTGCAGGTTGTGTATGGGTGTCGGAGGTTGTGTATGGGTGTCGGAGGTTGTGTATGGGTGTCGGAGGTTGTGTATGGGTGTCGGAGGTTGTGTATGGGTGTCGGAGGTTGTGTATGGAGGTTGCAGGTTGTGTATGGAGGTTGCAGGTTGTGTATGGAGGTTGCAGGTTGTGTATGGGTGTCGGAGGTTGTGTATGGGTGTCGGAGGTTGTGTATGGGTGTCGGAGGTTGTGTATGGGTGTCGGAGGTTGTGTATGGGTGTCGGAGGTGGTGTATCGATGTTGCAGGTGGTGTATCGATGTTGCAGGTGGTGTATCGATGTTGTGTTGGTGTTGCAGGTGGTGTTGTGTATGGATGTCGGACGTTGTGTTGGTGTTGGAGCTTGTGTATGGAGCTTGTGTTGGTGTTGGAGCTTGTGTTGGTGTTGGAGCTTGTGTTGGTGTTGGAGCTTGTGTTGGTGGTTGTGTATGGAGGTTGTGTATGGAGGTTGCAGGTTGTGTATGGAGGTTGCAGGTTAGGGTTAGGGTGAGGTTGTGTTGGAGGTTGTGTAAGGGTGTTGGAGGTTGTGTTGGTGTTGCAGGTGGTGTTGGAGGTTGTGTTGTGTATGGATGTCAGAGGTTGTGTCGGAGGTTGTGTATGGGTGTCGGATGGGGTGTATGGGTGTCGCAGGTGTCGGATGGGTGTCGGAGGGGTGTCGGAGGGGTGTCGGAGGTTGTGGATGGGTGTCGGAGGTTGTGTCGGAGGTTGTGGATGGGTGTCGGAGGTTGTGGATGGGTGTCGGAGGTTGTGTCGGAGGTTGTGGATGGGTGTCGGAGGTTGTGGATGGGTGTCGGAGGTTGTGTCGGAGGTTGTGTATGGGTGTCGGAGGTTGTGTATGGGTGTCGGAGGTTGTGTATGGGTGTCGGAGGTTGTGTATGGAGGTTGCAGGTGGTGTATGGGTGTCGCAGGTGGTGTATGGGTGTCGGAGGTGGTGTATGGGTGTCGGAGGTGGTGTATCGATGTTGCAGGTGGTGTATCGATGTTGCAGGTGGTGTATCGATGTTGCAGGTGGTGTATCGATGTTGCAGGTGGTGTATCGATGTTGCAGGTGGTGTATCGATGTTGCAGGTGGTGTATCGATGTTGTGTTGGTGTTGCAGGTGGTGTTGTGTATGGATGTCGGACGTTGTGTTGGTGTTGGAGCTTGTGTATGGAGCTTGTGTTGGTGTTGGAGCTTGTGTTGGTGTTGGAGCTTGTGTTGGTGGTTGTGTATGGAGGTTGTGTATGGAGGTTGCAGGTTAGGGTTAGGGTGAGGTTGTGTTGGAGGTTGTGTAAGGGTGTTGGAGGTTGTGTTGGTGTTGCAGGTGGTGTTGGAGGTTGTGTTGTGTATGGATGTCAGAGGTTGTGTTGCAGGTTGTGTATGGGAGTCGCAGGTGGTGAATGGGTGTCGCAGGTGGTGTATGGGTGTCGCAGGTGGTGTATGGGTGTCGTAGGTGGTGTATGGGTGTCGCAGGTGTCGGAGGGGTGTCGGAGGTTGTGGATGGGTGTCGGAGGTTGTGTCGGAGGTTGTGGATGGGTGTCGGAGGTTGTGGATGGGTGTCGGAGGTTGTGTCGGAGGTTGTGGATGGGTGTCGGAGGTTGTGTCGGAGGTTGTGGATGGGTGTCGGAGGTTGTGTCGGAGGTTGTGGATGGGTGTCGGAGGTTGTGGATGGGTGTCGGAGGTTGTGGATGGGTGTCGGAGGTTGTGTCGGAGGTTGTGGATGGGTGTCGGAGGTTGTGTCGGAGGTTGTGGATGGGTGTCGGAGGTTGTGTCGGAGGTGGCGTATGGGTGTCGGAGGTGGCGTATGGGTGTCGGAGGTGGCGTATCGATGTTGCAGGTGGCGTATCGATGTTGCAGGTGGCGTATCGATGTTGCAGGTGGCGTATCGATGTTGCAGGTGGTGTTGTGTATGGATGTCGGAGGTTGTGTTGGTGTCGGAGGTTGTGTATGGAGGTTGTGTATGCAGGGTTCCCACACCTTGGTTAACATCAAATTCAAGGACCTTTCAATGACTTTCCAGGACCAACTTCCTCAAATTCAAGGACTGCACCTGCCAGCATTTACCTACTGTTACCCCTGAATATGTTATCAAAAAACGATGTTAATACAACGCAAATTCAAAAGACCGAATGCCATTTCAAGACATGCATCCTGAAATGTTCTGTGCATGACATTAAGCGCTGATTAAACGAAAACTTACTTCACACTCAACATGACTGGCAATTTAGCAGTGGACCTGTGAGAAGGTGACATGCATGTAAAGCCTACCTACAGGAAACACTAGCTTTCGGTGCTGAACAAACAAACAAACAAAGATTTCTCTACAGGAGAATGACCAAACTTTTGCAAAGTAAAAGTCAGCATAGGCCCTGTAGAATCAACATAATTTTAAATGAACTTGTGCTGGCAAAATAATGACACGTTGACAGTAGACAAATAATAATATCAATAATACACATATGCATATACACATACAGTACATACATAAAACAGGAGCAAAGCCAAATAATGAGATTAGAACTATAGATCTCTAGAGAAATCTGGTGTGAGATGATTCTAGCATTTTCTAGATTCTAGTGTTGGTGTTGGAGGTTGTGTATGGAGGTTGTGTTGGTGTTGGAGGTTGTGTTGGTGGTTGTGTATGGAGGTTGCAGGTTGTGTATGGAGGTTGCAGGTTAGGGTTAGGTTGTGTATGGGTGTTGGAGGTTGTGTCGCAGGTGGTGTATGGGTGTCGCAGGTGGTGTATGGGTGTCGCAGGTGGTGTATGGGTGTCGCAGGTTGTGTATGGGTGTCGGAGGTTGCAGGTTGTGTATGGGTGTCGGAGGTTGTGTATGGGTGTCGGAGGTTGTGTATGGGTGTCGGAGGTTGTGTATGGGTGTCGGAGGTTGTGTATGGGTGTCGGAGGTGGTGTATGGGTGTCGGAGGTGGTGTATGGGTGTCGGAGGTGGTGTATGGGTGTCGGAGGTGGTGTATGG
Organism: Brachyhypopomus gauderio; assembly: GCF_052324685.1. Taxonomy (NCBI): domain Eukaryota; kingdom Metazoa; phylum Chordata; class Actinopteri; order Gymnotiformes; family Hypopomidae; genus Brachyhypopomus; species Brachyhypopomus gauderio. Next base: position 100,183 of record NW_027506902.1, read on the forward strand.
GTGTCGGAGGTGGTGTATCGATGTTGCAGGTGGTGTTGTGTATGGATGTCGGAGGTTGTGTTGGTGTTGGAGGTTGTGTATGGAGGTTGTGTTGGTGTTGGAGGTTGTGTATGGAGGTTGTGTATGGAGGTTGCAGGTTGTGTATGGAGGTTGCAGGTTAGGGTTAGGTTGTGTATGGGTGTTTGAGGTTGTGTCGGAGGTGGTGTATGGGTGTCGCAGGTGGTGTATGGGTGTCGCAGGTGGTGTATGGGTGTCGCAGGTGGTGTATGGGTGTCGGAGGTTGCAGGTTGTGTATGGGTGTCGGAGGTTGTGTATGGGTGTCGGAAGTTGCAGGTTGTGTATGGGTGTCGGAGGTTGTGTATGGGTGTCGGAGGTGGTGTATGGGTGTCGGAGGTGGTGTATGGGTGTCGGAGGTGGTGTATGGGTGTCGGAGGTGGTGTATCGATGTTGCAGGTGGTGTTGTGTATGGATGTCGGAGGTTGTGTTGGTGTTGGAGGTTGTGTATGGAGGTTGTGTTGGTGTTGGAGGTTGTGTATGGAGGTTGTGTATGGAGGTTGCAGGTTGTGTATGGAGGTTGCAGGTTAGGGTTAGGTTGTGTATGGGTGTTTGAGGTTGTGTCGGAGGTGGTGTATGGGTGTCGCAGGTGGTGTATGGGTGTCGCAGGTGGTGTATGGGTGTCGCAGGTGGTGTATGGGTGTCGGAGGTTGTGTCGGAGGTTGTGTATGGGTGTCGGAGGTTGTGTATGGGTGTCGGAGGTTGTGTATGGGTGTCGGAGGTTGTGTATGGGTGTCGGAAGTTGCAGGTTGTGTATGGATGTCGGAGGTAGTGTCGGAGGTTGCGTATGGGTGTCGGAGGTGGCGTATGGGTGTCGGAGGTGGCGTATGGGTGTCGGAGGTGGCGTATGGGTGTCGGAGGTGGAGCTGGCGTATGGGTGTCGGAGGTGGCGTATGGGTGTCGGAGGTGGCGTATCGACGTTGCAGGTGGCGTATCGACGTTGCAGGTGGCGTATCGACGTTGCAGGTGGCGTATCGACGTTGCAGGTGGCGTATCGATGTTGCAGGTGGTGTTGTGTATGGATGTCGGAGGTTGCGTATGGATGTCGGAGGTTGCGTATGGGTGTCGGAGGTGGCGTATGGGTGTCGGAGGTGGCGTATGGGTGTCGGAGGTGGCGTATGGGTGTCGGAGGTGGCGTATCGATGTTGCAGGTGGCGTATCGATGTTGCAGGTGGCGTATCGATGTTGCAGGTGGCGTATCGATGTTGCAGGTGGTGTTGTGTATGGATGTCGGAGGTTGTGTTGGTGTCGGAGGTTGTGTATGGAGGTTGTGTATGCAGGGTTCCCACACCTTGGTTAACATCAAATTCAAGGACCTTTCAATGACTTTCCAGGACCAACTTCCTCAAATTCAAGGACTGCACCTGCCAGCATTTACCTACTGTTACCCCTGAATATGTTATCAAAAAACGATGTTAATACAACGCAAATTCAAAAGACCGAATGCCATTTCAAGACATGCATCCTGAAATGTTCTGTGCATGACATTAAGCGCTGATTAAACGAAAACTTACTTCACACTCAACATGACTGGCAATTTAGCAGTGGACCTGTGAGAAGGTGACATGCATGTAAAGCCTACCTACAGGAAACACTAGCTTTCGGTGCTGAACAAACAAACAAACAAAGATTTCTCTACAGGAGAATGACCAAACTTTTGCAAAGTAAAAGTCAGCATAGGCCCTGTAGAATCAACATAATTTTAAATGAACTTGTGCTGGCAAAATAATGACACGTTGACAGTAGACAAATAATAATATCAATAATACACATATGCATATACACATACAGTACATACATAAAACAGGAGCAAAGCCAAATAATGAGATTAGAACTATAGATCTCTAGAGAAATCTGGTGTGAGATGATTCTAGCATTTTCCAAGTTTTGTGATCTACTTAATGAAGAGTAATATGAATTTAATTCATTCATAAAGAGAAAAGAAGGCTTTTAACCACTCCACTTACTGTAGTGAATGTGGTATTTTGCTAAAAGTACGACTACATTTATGGCATCAGAGAAATCCGAACTTTAGTTTTCCGCATAAAGTAAAATGGTATCAAAAGAAAGAATGTTAAGTTTGAGATTAATCGTGTTTCTAGTGCCCATGCAAAAACTTTGTGAATGTTGACATGAAAAAACAAATGCTCCTGGAATTCATCTTCTGATTTACAAAAGGTACATGGATCCACATAATGTTTAAATCTTATCTTATTTATTATTTTGAAATGAGTCTCTTTTACTTTAGAAGATATGGGCCATTTGACAAGCCATTGTGGTTTTATAATTTGTATTAGGATGTTTTGTGAAAGAATCTCTATTACATCTTTTGTCTCATACCATCAGTGATAATCTTGTTATTACACTTGAAGTCAACTAAGTTAGTTATTCACTTTTAACATGGGCATCGAAACAGTCAACTCTGAATATAAAATGACATTTTTGATTAATTGAATTATTGCTAAAGGAATCACTTTGCAGACTTTCTTAAAATCTTTATAAAAACTATCATATCAGATCATATTTTTCAACAAAGGATGAGAAATTTAAAACATTATGACAATCTTTTTCATAGCAATCTTTTGTAAATATTGACTTCCTACCAACTGTGCCCTATTATTCCTTGACTGCGGTCTTCATCCATGTGAAATTTCAAACTCCCCAAAATATTCAAGGACCTTCAAGGACAACTGTCTTTTATGCCTGTTTTCAAAAACTTTCCAGGGCCTTGAACTTATTTTTTCAGATTCACAAACTTTCAAGGATTTCAAGGACCCGTGGGAACCCTGTGTATGGAGGTTGTGTATGGAGGTTGCAGGTTGTGTATGGAGGTTGCAGGTTGTGTATGGAGGTTGCAGGTTGTGTATGGAGGTTGCAGGTTAGGGTTAGGTTGTGTATGGGTGTCGCAGGTGGTGGATGGGTGTCGCAGGTGGTGGATGGGTGTCGCAGGTGGTGGATGGGTGTCGCAGGTGGTGTAGGGGTGTCGCAGGTGGTGTAGGGGTGTCGCAGGTGGTGTAGGGGTGTCGCAGGTGGTGTAGGGGTGTCGCAGGTGGTGTAGGGGTGTCGCAGGTTGTGTCGGAGGTTGTGTATGGAGGTTGCAGGTTGTGTATGGGTGTCGGAGGTTGTGTATGGAGGTTGCAGGTTGTGTATGGGTGTCGGAGGTTGTGTATGGAGGTTGCAGGTTGTGTATGGGCGTACCTGAATCGTTGGCCTGCCCCACTCCTCCTCTGCTCTGGATCTGGCCCAGTCTGGCCTAGACGGAGGTGTTCCAGTGTGCCAACTCCAACTGTAGTGCCTGTAGTGCCACTAACACACACACACACACACACAGACACACACACAGACACACACACAGATAGAGGGAGAGAGGGTTATCCTCACCGGTCCTGCTCTTTCACAGCTCGGACCAGGTTGGAATCCAGTTGCTGCTCCGCCCTCAGCACACGGTTCAGCTCGGTCTGCTCCAGACGCAGGTCACACAGAGATGGCACTACCTGCTGGGGTCAAAAGGCCCACGTCAGAGGTCACCACTTATTAGGGGCAAAAATGTCATTAAGGAGGAAGAATGTGTCCAGGTATATGCGCATGCGTATGTGTGTGTGTGTGTGTGAGAGAGAGAGACCTGCTGGCTGTCTCCTCCGATGATGGTCCTCTCTCTCTGGGGAAGGGAGCGGAAGCTCTTCTCTTCCCCAGGCTGCGAGTGCCCGTCCTGGGCTGCAGACAGCTGCCTCTCGCCCCTCTGTGTCAAACGATCCTGGAGCTCCTATGAGGGAGTAGAGCATAGGTTAAAGCAAGAAATTTTCATTTGACTGAAATTTTTTCCTGGCAAAAGACAATGCCAGCAATTACTGACAATGTGGTGTAGTTGGGACAAGGCCTCTTTTGCCTAATTCTACACAATAAACACATTTATAAAGTATATTTATCTAAACAGCCTGTGTAAGGAGAGAAGAGAGAATCTATGAAGCAACAAAATGCAACACCTGAGCAATAAATGTACATAAATGTTTATATAATGGAGTTATCTGGGGGTGCTCTTCCAGAAAATTATTTAAAGATCAAGTCAAATTTAGTCAATCCTGGTGAGTTTTAAAAGGTATGAAGCTCTCTTGTTTTTATCAGATTCACTATCGCAAAAACATAAGCCGTAAGATTACCTGCTTTAAGTAGGTATGTTACAAAAAAATTAAATATCCAAAAATGGCAAATTAAATCACACCACTGGATAGAGCTTTTAAATACAAACAGAACAACACCATCCATGTTAACACTGGAGTTCCTGAGATCTCAAGGTCCTGAGGACATCACCCCTCCTTCTCCTGCCCAATTAGCAGGACCATACATATGTTAATTTCAGAGAAAGACAGGAGGAGAAAGACAGGCAGGAGCTCTGTGGTGCACCAAGTCTGTTTGTAGTCTGCTACTACTAATATGCTGTGTAAATATATTACATACTGCTAAATGTTTGTTGTATTCAGAGCAAATCAGATTAAAACAAAGTTGTTTAGCAGCACATGTATTTGATCCTCTCATTGCTTTTATTGAGTATAATCTGTCTAGAATAGATTCAATCTATTGATCTAAATAAATAGATAATGATAAATAGATATATATAATAATCTATAATGTATAATAATAATATATAATGCTAGGGTTCCTTTTGCTTTCTCAGAGTCTGATGTATCCATGACATTACAAGACATTACAAGTCAAGTTGATAAGGAGACAAACCAAGTGCTGAGGTTAAACAAAAATGTGAGGTACACTGTAAAAAATGAATTTTGTTGTCGATAAATATAATAGTGAATTGTGCAACATTACAATATACAATAAGTTATCGGCTGCAGTGGGTAATTTTAGGTATAATCCACACCGACTACGTAATTTTTGCAGTACAGAACATACTTCAGAAATGCTATGAAATTCTACTAAACATTCTGCACATCATGTAGTACAAAATCTTAAGTAAAAGCATACTACATTCAAGGAGAAACAGATGAGAAACACAGATGAGGAGAAACAAAGATGGAGATGAGGAGGAACAGAAATAAACAGAGAGACGAGGGAAAGAGTTATGGGAGAGAGAATATCAGAGATAAAGACAAACATGCATGTTTGTTTTTTGGTTGGTTTTTTTTGTTTGTTTTTACGACAATCGCTTGTTCATGAAAATAACTTTTCACAAAGACACACTTCTCACAAAAGACAAACACTGTCTTGAGACTTTGAGGTCAAGTTAAAGGCCTCAAAGGCCTGTGCATGTAGATCTTGGGTTTCGCGCTCTACATCACAGAACATCACGTCAGACAGCCCAAACAACCACCATGAACACAGCAGGCAGGGGCTCCCGTTATGGGACTCAATAATGTTACATTGTCTAAGAATCCAGTTATTCATTATTGTCCAGTGCTGTAACACGGTTCTGGAGAAGCAGATGTACCCTTATTTGGGTATGATTCATCTGAACTGAACTGAGAGTGAGTGAGTGAGTGAGTGAGTGAGTGAGTGAATGAGTGAGAGAGAGAGAGAGAGAGAGAGATGGAAAGGGGGAGAGAGGGTGAGAGAGATGGAGACAGGGTGGGGGAGATGGAAAGGGGGGGGGAGAGAGAGAGAGAGAGAGAGAGAGAGAGAGAGAGAGAGAGGGAGGGAGATGGGGACAGGGAAGGGGAGATATGTGATTGTGTTACCCACAGAGAACACAAACACCATTGGTGGGGATGTTAACACACACACACACACACACACACACACACACACACACACACTCGCAAGTGCGCACGCTACACAAAGACGCAGTCAGCAAACCAAACACTTGAACACAATAACTCATTCAACACAACAACCATTTTAAAACCTCTGAAACATCCAATTTCAACTTATACAGATACTGCAAACACACACAGAACACACAAACACACCTCTACATGGAGCTACTGTGTATAAAAAGCACATACAAATACTTTCATTCACCTAATAAAATAGCTCTAATAATGGGCTTATTTACAGGCTAATACTCGCACGCTCACAGAGAGAGAGAGAGAAAACAGTCTGTTCCTTCTTATGTTCTTAATGTTGTAGGGGATACTATACTCAAGGCAGACAGAGGTGCATGAATAACTAGTAAATGGTTTGTGTGTGTGTGTGTGTGTAAGAGAACAGAAAAAGCAGGGCAACAAACAGCTGGACTGATGACTGGACACAAGCAGTGAACACCACACACCATTACCCCCAATACTCCACACATATGAGGACGGTGCAGCCTTTAGAAACACTGCATAATTACCCAGAATTCCTTCACACACTATAAAATGGAGACCCTTTTTAAACCTCACCTCAAGCAATGGAATAAATGCTGCTTCCCTTGAAACAAACATAACCAATTTTGCACATGGCTGAAAATATACAGCAATGTGGATATTCCCCAAGGACATGTGGAAATACAGAGCTGCATTATGACTAGTCTTGGTGGGGAACTTGGGTAATGTAGTCCCCAATACAGGTACTGGGATTTATATGCACGTGTTTCTGTGGAAGACCATGAGAGTGTGTGTGTGTGAGCAAGTCTGCATGTTCAAATGCTTGTGTGTCTTCAGGACTCCCCAGATCAAACAGTAGGAATTTTATCAGTGAATGTGTAAATTTGTGTGCGTGTGAAGGAGAGTGAGAGAAAGAAACAAAGAAAAAAAGAGAGTCTGTGCGAGCCTCTCTTGGCTCAGATAGCAGTGTTTCGCTTATTGCGCGCGCGCGTGTGTGTGTGTGTGTTTGAAGGCGTAGAGCACACACACACACACTCCATTAGCTACATTAGTCACCTGTTCCTCACATCCTTCAAAGATCAGGGTTAGGAACAGCAGGGTAACGCAGACTACTGCCATTGTAAATCGTACAAAACACAAACACGGCCCGCTCACGTCGCGGTTACGCTCGAGTCTGAGCGCTACACGCCGCGTTTATCCTCCCCAAACTACAGACCTGGACTACATCTCGCACGTCCAAGCGACTCAGGACGGGGTGACCTACCTGTTTCATGCCTTTCGTCGTGAAACCACACACAGAGTTGGGGCTTTTTCCGCCAGCGCCGTTTCCCGTTTGTGAGGAACTTGACGTTGCGCGGCAAATACTCGCTCACCAAATCGAATGAATTGTGCAATAATACTAATCGATTCCCTCCTCATACGTAACAAATGGTTGTAATTTAGAGTCAGGGGCGGACTGGCATACATTACTATTGGGGATATATTTATATAGCGCTTTATATAGCGGGCCGATGGGTTAGTGCAATGATCTATATTACTGGATTGGACATCGCCTGTTGCCGCTATAGCTAGCGATGCGCCGCCCTCGGCGCCATTACTATGCATTGAGTCATGTCAGCAAAGCAGTGTCGTTCCTATGTGGGATGTGCATCCATCTGTCACAAAACAGTCCTAGCGCCCTTATTTCTTATCCGATTTTGATAAAATATGGCTTAAATTAAAGGTGAGAATATTGCCGATGTTGTGATATGTAAAACTTCGTATTATCCCAAGAGATAAATTTATAAGCAGTCTGGGAAGTTTTCAATTTAGGTAAAATTTTTACAAAACCTTGCATAAAGCCCTTTTCTTTCACCTGGCTAAAACTAAATAACACATGTATGTCATGTTTTTGTTATTCAATCATAATTATGGTAAAAAGTTGTAAATAAATAACTTTGATAAGTTTTAATTATGATCACAATTCTGATATTGAAAGTCAAATTTATGAGTTTATCTCTTTATTTGTCAACTCTCCCCGTTACAGCTGTAGTTTTCATCAATTCTTTAAGTGCAATACCTCTTATATATGTTCAAGTATATGAGATGGCATCAGTGTGGAGGAGCATCTTTGAGCAATACATGGCTAAATGTGCGTGAAATTGCGTCAGATCACCACCAGATGTCACTTATTACTTATACTGAAGCCTTGATGCTTCTAATCATTTTCGGCACAATTTTAAGGAAAGCCTCAACGCTTCATAAGGCCTCATTTGCCCATCACCAGGGGCGGACTGGGGAGAAAAAGTGGCCCGGGAGTTCCTGACAGACTGGCCCACTAATATATATATATATATATATATATATATATATATATATATATATATATATATATATATATATATATATATCTGTATGTGTGTGTGTATTAGTGTTGCCACCTGTCCCGGTTTTACCGGGCTGTCCCGGTTTGTCCCGGTTATTCTTCTTTTTAATATTCGGTCCCGGCAAAAAACCTAGGTTAGTTCAAACCACGATTCAGACTGTTCCTGCACACTTTAAATCTGTTTTTTTTTTATCGCTGTGTCCATTTTAAACCCCTCCGGTAACATTTTACGTTCGCCACCCCCCCCCCCCCCCTTACGTTCGCCCCAAGTTGTTTTACGCAAAGTGCATCCAAAGAACAACCTACAACTCTAACGTGGGTATTTCTTCCTCTTACCTATATTTGGTGGTTAGTTTTAATCCAAGAATTTCAATAGCTTAAAAAAAAAAACTGTGTGCAGTGCTCTGGAACCTTTAAGACCGCCACTTACGTCCGTGTTAATCGTGTTAAGGTAATTTGTACATGGTGCTTTAGACGTTGCAGAGGCGACAGCAGTACATTTAAAATAACATGTTATCTACAATTTAAACTGCTGTATGTTTTCGTAGTCCGGCCCGGATTTTCTGGGACAAGTTGTTTTTTTCTGATCTCCGCCCTACCGTCAGCCCGCATCAGCTGGCCCAGTCCGTGGCCCGGTCCAACTCGTTCATGTGTTTACAGGCTGAGTCCGCGGCCGCGCAGGTTAGTCTGACTGGAGCGGGGGAGGTAATAACACCGTTAAACAGCAGCGTGACTACGAGCCGGGGCCGCAGTGCGCGGCAGTGGCTCCTCCACCGGCCGAGTTAAACCACCGGCGGCCCACCGGCCCACTAACCCATCGGCCCACCGGGGAAATCCCCGGTAGCAATGCATGCCAGTCCGCCCCTGCCCATCACTAATTGTAACTTTTTACTTCGACAATGTCTTGGTGCTGATTCTAAATCCATGACCAAACGAGGTAAATATCGCGAAAATATAAAACAAAAATATGGAATAGTGGTCTTTAAACTGTGGCGGTATAACGATATCATATGACATGGGTAAAATGGCGGGCGTAGCATGTCTGAGGTTGTGAAAACTGCCCTGTCTCCTACTGAAAGAACGCACTGCACTGAAATTGAGTGCCTACTGTTTAACTGAGTGTTTGGTACTTTTCAGTTGGGTTGCAATAGTCTCCCCAGTCGTCTATGTATTGAATTCCGTTTTACTTACTTTCATTAAAACCACATTCTCCTGCGCTTGCGTCCAGTCAGCCCGTTTAAATCGTTATCTAATCTATAGCTATTAAACTTTGTTACGGTGGGCCACAACTGCTCACTCCTTCTGTTGTAAATGTCTGCATGTGTGCACACTGGTCTGTTCATTTATTTTCTTTCATTAAGTGCTACTTCTTTCCCCTCATAGGTGCAAGGTAAATCATTAGGAATGGGCGGTTTGACACCGAGGCTTCGAAGCTTGTGTCACTTTCCCCAACACCTGCTGATTCGACACAGTGTACCGGAGCATGTATTGAAGTCGCTACTGTCACGTGACTATGACATTTGAAGCTTCGAACGCGTCAATGAATCACCGAAAATGTGCGGGACTGTCGAGACTCTCCTTGTGATCCAAGGGTTGCTACATATATTAACATTAATTCAGTGTAAAAAAACATTTGCAACAATTGTGAACCGTTAAAGAAGCATGTGACCTTTTGTTTTTGAAATGTACATGCATGACCGTTATGTTTTAGACAGTCAGATCTACAAAGTTTTTTCTTTGTCTTTTTAAATTAACATTATATGTCCAAATCTATGTGTATCTAAGTAGAAACCATTCACTTATAATGAATCCATTCAGCCACTTTAAGTTGAACCCATTGATCACACAGATGTGTACATGCACTCACACAGCCGATTATTGCCAATAGAACAGGACTCTATATTAACATTAAGGTGCTGGCACCATGCCTAATGCCAGCCATATACCAACAAAAGCAGGACAAACTCCTTTTAATGCTCTTGATTTCAGAAGAAAGAATGACTAAACATGTGTCTTTATATACTGCGTGTGTATGTATGTGAATTTATTTTCTTTGTTTTGTTTTTATGCAGTGTCTAGACAACAGCTGGATGAAGCCTTACTGGACATGATCATTATTGATTGTCATCGCCAATTGTGGACAATATTTAGCTTTTATCAAGCTATTGGACCCCACGTACATTGTTCCAAGCAGAAAAGCGTTGAAGGAGAAACTTGATAAGAAATACAAGGTGACCAAGGTGAATGCTATATCAGAGATGGGGAATAATCTCAATTTCCCCAAACCCACACTGCACCCCACCTTGCTGAAGTTAAAGAAACACTAATGGCTGAATGGGGAATCAGATCCAAAGTTAAAAGCCTGGTAACTGACTGCTGTAAACATGATTGCGTGTTTCAATGACAAGTTTGCTGTAATCGAGAAGATGGCTGCACTAAACATAAGCTGATACAGGAGGTGGACACTCGCTGGACCAGTTTGTTCAGCATGTTACAAAGGCTTTATGAACAACGGGAGCCACTGGCAGCATATCTCACCAGCCTGAACACTGATCATGTGGCCTTCTCTTCAGAGGAATTTAAAACAATCAGTCGGTGTGTTCAAGTACTCTGGCCAATCCATCAAGCAACAGTGGAGTTGTCTGAGGAGAAAAGAGTATCTGGCTCTAGTCATTCCTTTGGTCAAGATGTTAAAACACCATAGTGTCAGACAATGTGCCCTTAATATGCATCACATCGGTGCAGAACTGGCCAACATCATCAATTTGAAAGACAAGTTTGCTGTAATCGAGAAGATGGCTGCACTGTCATTATCCACATTGCTAGACCCTAGATACAAACAACTGGGATTTTGTCATTTGAGCAATGCCCAGGCAGCTGTGGACAGGCTAACCAGAGAATGTCCCAGCTTCATTGTGCCTGCAGTGCCCCAGGAATCTGCCCCACCAGATGTACTGGACCAGGATCTCTGGGGCGTTCTGGACAGCCATGAGGAGGCAGAGCAGCGGGCACCCAATGCAACTAGCAGAGGTAAATATTTATTGCCGATTATCTTTGGAAGGATGGATGGAGGAAATACTATATTGTAATTATTCTATTTTCCTTCTAATTTAGATACCTAAGAGATGCACACGTGTCAAGGGTGGGGGACCCCCCGAAGTACTGGGCTGAACACAAACCAGTGTATCCTCACCTTTTTCAAGTTGCTCTCCGGTACCTCTGCACCCCAACCTCATCTGTGCCATGTGAAAGTGTGTTTTCAAAGGTTAGAGAAATAGTAAGCCAAAGAAGAAAAAGTCTTAGTCCCAACAGTTATGAAACTTCTTTGTAACACTGTTCATCTAGTCTCAGTTTAGAGCCCATTTGTGGTTTGCAAAAATCTACACCTCTGCTTTACATGGCTGTGTTTGTATTTCACCACACACGTTCAAATGCCAGGGTCACTATGCACTGACATATTTCTTCTATTCATATTCTTTAAAATATATATATATATTTATATATAGAATGTGGTTTTCAATAATGACAACAACCAAGTATTTATTGAATCACTTTAATAATTAAATATGGTTATCAGCAGATCAGAACAGATATTGGGTGACCAGCGTACAGGCTGTAACAATTTATTTCAGCCACCAGACGTCTCTGGTCCTGATCACAGGCACAATCTGGAAGAAGCTTCCAAAGCTTCAGGGAGGCTTCAGTCGCCCATCACTAAATCATCCCCCTTGTATCTAACTGCTCTTTTTCCTCCATTCTCCCACAGATGCCGATTTACTCTTTGATTTTTCCAACATCGCATCACCACAAAAACCATCCGCACATGATCTGGGAGGATGTGTGCATGTTTCACAACAAGCTGGTTCCAGCACTAAACAGTATTTTACTGCACAGTTTCAAGAGGCAGACTGCACTTCACGTGTTGTGGTCTTTGCACCACATCACCATGACTTCTTCAGTCATGCAAAAAAGGACAAGTATCCTACATTTTAACCTATTCATACATTGATTACATGACAGTACTGTGTTCATAAAATGTATTATAATACTCCCATCACACTTGCTTGGTTTCCAGAAATCCAATTCTGCTCACGTCACCTCAAGTCCCTCCCGACACCATGAGGGTGGAAATGACATCATGGTCAAAAGGCATTCACAACCCAGTTACCTCAGAAAACTCAACTTTGCCTTTGATACCACCCCACCACACTCACCAAAAACCCTAATGGACATCCTGCAATATCCAGACCAGTTCCAATGTGTAAGTCCCACCACACTCACTACTTACCCATATGCTCTATTTGAACACACTTTCACTACTGCGCCATGTGTACATTTTGGCTCTAATATTTGCACTTGTATTTTTACATAAACCATATTATGCATTTTAAACTATTACCTAATGATCCTTCTAATATTTTTTTTGAGGGAGCAGAGTCAAGAATTTACAAAAAGCAACATGGCCACACCACTCAGTCTTGTGTGCGGTGTCTGACAAGACGGCTTCATTGCATCTTGCAGTCTGGGGCACCCATACATTCCACATTCAAAACTGGTACCATTTCACTGACGTCTCTGTGCGGATCTTCCTGGGATGGACAACACTGACAATTCCTTACAAGCTCTACCTCACGCCGGCCCATCAGTGGATCCTGTTGCAGAGGACATCATAACCACTGAAGGTGAAATAACAATGGTCGACTTCCAAGTACAACACCTCTGCCCAAATGGACACCCTCAAGAACCGCAGAGACCAAAGATAGAGCCACTGTCACCACAGAGGGCTCCAGAGTCTTTACAACTTGACCAACCACCTGAAGCTCCTTTGAAGATGCTGTTCTAGAGCACTGACTTCAATCTGACTTCTAAGACATTTGTAAGGAACAAAATGTAGGAACAACAATGTTGGCACTATGAAAAGTTAGCAGGAGTGCATTATTGTTTTCTTTGCCTTATTGTATTACTGCTGTTATGTACTACAGCCATTACATCTTTGTACTTACTGTTTCTTTGAATGCATTTTTTTACAAAATGTACAAGGACTACACCATTTGCTTTATGGCATTATGTACAATTTGATTTCACAATACTTATTGCCACCTTTTGTTACAACTTTTTATTAATAAACATGCATAATCGCACATTTCCAACTTTGTGATATTCTACTCCCACTCAACCCAACACTGAATCTCATGCAAATTCTAACTTTGAACATGTGCTCTCTTCCTCCCAATTTACTCTTCTCTGTAACAATCTTGCAGTCTGCACACCATTTTACTATGTCTCAATGTCTCAACACTTCCACTCTCACACCTGCCCTTACATACCTCTTCCAAATTTCAGTAGTTACACTCACACGCCTACCTACAGGCGTCACATACACAGGGTTGCCAACTCACGCATTGTCAGGCCTGCCTCCCTCCTGTTGGCCATGTCTTCCGTTTGTCTTTTATTTTGAAATTCCTCATTGTGTCTGACTTCACTCCCCTGCCTTGTTTTCTGCCCCTCGTTATTGCTTTCTGCTGTGTCTTGTTGAGTCCCTTGGTTGGTTAGTGTATTTAAGTCTTGTGTTTAGTCTCTTGTGTTGTCGGTTATTGTAAGTACTTCTTGCTCGTATACCTGTTGGTTTCTTGGTGTTCTCTGTTTGTATTTTTAGCCTGTTTGTACTCTGTTCTTTGATGTTCTCTTTCAGTTGTACTTCAGATTGTGGTTTTTCTAGTTATATGCTTGTTGATGTCTTTCCTTTTCTGTAGTCATGTTCCCCCAGTTATGTTAGTGTTTGGTTCCTATGTTGGATGTTGTTTGATGATTCTTGGTGTATGTTTTGTGTGCTTTGTGTATATGTATCATTAAACCTTTGTTCAGTCCGCATCTGCGTTCAGCCCTCTGTCCTAGTTGTCACACGCATAGAGCGTGAGACACACACATTTGACTGTCTTCGCACGCTCACACATTCGATTTCTCACGCTGTAAAAAAATTAGTTTATCTAGTCTATTTACCTCTGATCCATATCTATGATTCAATGATTTACTAGTTCGCTGTTAGTTTATGGTAATGGACCCAAGTGCCTAGTTCGTGTTAACTCGCATGCAACGCAATAAACGAGAGAAAACCAAAACACTCGTGGAAATATTCGATGCAGATAATGGGGGAGAACTGGAAATAATCGTGGATATTTGATGCGAAAAAAAAAAACCGAGAGAACGGAAATAGTCGCGGAATAAAATCAACGTGGACTAAACGGGGAGAACTGAAACCAAAGAGCAACAAAATACGCCAGGGGAAGCAACTGGCTGGCAAACACCGCGAAGAACAAAAAAACCCTTCCCAAAAACAAAACCAAATTGTATAGGAAAAAATGACAGTGGGAGGAAAACTTGAGAAGCCAGGAAGTGGCGCAGGAGGTAAGTACTCGAATAGACAGAATAACAGAAGAAAAAAAAAAAACGTGAGACACCTTAATGCAGAAAGAAACAGGCTGAAGTTTGGCAGCAAAGTAGACCGACAACTCAGCAGTGAGACACTGCATCTGTCTTCCTTAAAAAACAAGGAAGACAGGTGCAGGTCATCACCGCTGATTGACTCGTGGATTCCTCCTGGTGGCGACAAAAGGATCACCCCTGAGCCAGCCCTGACTGTGGGATTCCTAGTATTTTTGTAAGGTTTTTACTTGAGGCCAAATAGAGACAAAAGGGAAGAGGCAGACCCAAAAGATAGCGCTCCATATCTCTCCAAAGAGAGCCACCTTTTTCTGTAAAGTAAAACATTAACCCCCTTACCTGTGCTGCCTAATAATACCAAAGGATATTGGGGCATCTAAGTCCAACAGTACAACAGTGACATGCAGCCTAGATTGCCTATTGCTCCAAAGAAAACTAAGAGTCTTTAAGTAAGAAAATAAATTACTTGAAGGAGGTAATGCAGATTTTGCATGTATCTCCTTTTTTTTAATGTATTAGCAACATTGGTATAGATGCCCATTTGTCAAGTGAATTTGAAATGTCTTGTAACAAAGGTTTGTAGCTATATTCTCTAAACTTGGTACAATCTGAATGCCTAAATATGTGAAACATTCCTCAACTTTGAATTGGTGTATCGCCTCTGGTGGGTTTTTTTCCTCCTTTGATTTAATAGCATTATAGAAGTTTTAGGTTTATTAATCTTATTACCTGAAATCGCCCCAAAGGTGGTAATTAAATCCAACAAAGCAGGAATAGAAGTTTCTGGATCTATAAGAAAAAGAGTGACATCATCTGCATATAACGCTAGGCGGTGTTCCTGTTCTCCTGTAGTTATTCCAGAAATGTTGGTATGATTCCTTAATGCAATTGCAAATAGTTCTATAGCCAGAAACAACAGTGGGGACAAAGGTCCCCCTGTCTGCACCCCTGCATCATATGAATAGATTTTGATATGTTTCCATTGGTCAGTATTTCTGCATATTGTTCTGTATACAACCTTGGAACTCGTCCGCCTCAGTACTCGACATATTCAGAGTTTTATTTAGAGATATGGGGGCCATATTTATATATAAAATGTAGATTATTAATTTATAATGGAGATTATTAATCCACCTGACCTAATTAAGAGTAAAATAAATGATTGCCACCTCGGTTCATAGTGCTGAACCGTTATAATATTTGCACTTGTATTTTTACATAAACCATATTATGCATTTTAAACTATTACCTAATGATCCTTCTAATATTTTTTTTGAGGGAGCAGAGTCAAGAATTTACAAAAAGCAACATGGCCACACCACTCAGTCTTGTGTGCGGTGTCTGACAAGACGGCTTCATTGCATCTTGCAGTCTGGGGCACCCATACATTCCACATTCAAAACTGGTACCATTTCACTGACGTCTCTGTGCGGATCTTCCTGGGATGGACAACACTGACAATTCCTTACAAGCTCTACCTCACGCCGGCCCATCAGTGGATCCTGTTGCAGAGGACATCATAACCACTGAAGGTGAAATAACAATGGTCGACTTCCAAGTACAACACCTCTGCCCAAATGGACACCCTCAAGAACCGCAGAGACCAAAGATAGAGCCACTGTCACCACAGAGGGCTCCAGAGTCTTTACAACTTGACCAACCACCTGAAGCTCCTTTGAAGATGCTGTTCTAGAGCACTGACTTCAATCTGACTTCTAAGACATTTGTAAGGAACAAAATGTAGGAACAACAATGTTGGCACTATGAAAAGTTAGCAGGAGTGCATTATTGTTTTCTTTGCCTTATTGTATTACTGCTGTTATGTACTACAGCCATTACATCTTTGTACTTACTGTTTCTTTGAATGCATTTTTTTACAAAATGTACAAGGACTACACCATTTGCTTTATGGCATTATGTACAATTTGATTTCACAATACTTATTGCCACCTTTTGTTACAACTTTTTATTAATAAACATGCATAATCGCACATTTCCAACTTTGTGATATTCTACTCCCACTCAACCCAACACTGAATCTCATGCAAATTCTAACTTTGAACATGTGCTCTCTTCCTCCCAATTTACTCTTCTCTGTAACAATCTTGCAGTCTGCACACCATTTTACTATGTCTCAATGTCTCAACACTTCCACTCTCACACCTGCCCTTACATACCTCTTCCAAATTTCAGTAGTTACACTCACACGCCTACCTACAGGCGTCACATACACAGGGTTGCCAACTCACGCATTGTCAGGCCTGCCTCCCTCCTGTTGGCCATGTCTTCCGTTTGTCTTTTATTTTGAAATTCCTCATTGTGTCTGACTTCACTCCCCTGCCTTGTTTTCTGCCCCTCGTTATTGCTTTCTGCTGTGTCTTGTTGAGTCCCTTGGTTGGTTAGTGTATTTAAGTCTTGTGTTTAGTCTCTTGTGTTGTCGGTTATTGTAAGTACTTCTTGCTCGTATACCTGTTGGTTTCTTGGTGTTCTCTGTTTGTATTTTTAGCCTGTTTGTACTCTGTTCTTTGATGTTCTCTTTCAGTTGTACTTCAGATTGTGGTTTTTCTAGTTATATGCTTGTTGATGTCTTTCCTTTTCTGTAGTCATGTTCCCCCAGTTATGTTAGTGTTTGGTTCCTATGTTGGATGTTGTTTGATGATTCTTGGTGTATGTTTTGTGTGCTTTGTGTATATGTATCATTAAACCTTTGTTCAGTCCGCATCTGCGTTCAGCCCTCTGTCCTAGTTGTCACACGCATAGAGCGTGAGACACACACATTTGACTGTCTTCGCACGCTCACACATTCGATTTCTCACGCTGTAAAAAAATTAGTTTATCTAGTCTATTTACCTCTGATCCATATCTATGATTCAATGATTTACTAGTTCGCTGTTAGTTTATGGTAATGGACCCAAGTGCCTAGTTCGTGTTAACTCGCATGCAACGCAATAAACGAGAGAAAACCAAAACACTCGTGGAAATATTCGATGCAGATAATGGGGGAGAACTGGAAATAATCGTGGATATTTGATGCGAAAAAAAAAAACCGAGAGAACGGAAATAGTCGCGGAATAAAATCAACGTGGACTAAACGGGGAGAACTGAAACCAAAGAGCAACAAAATACGCCAGGGGAAGCAACTGGCTGGCAAACACCGCGAAGAACAAAAAAACCCTTCCCAAAAACAAAACCAAATTGTATAGGAAAAAATGACAGTGGGAGGAAAACTTGAGAAGCCAGGAAGTGGCGCAGGAGGTAAGTACTCGAATAGACAGAATAACAGAAGAAAAAAAAAAACGTGAGACACCTTAATGCAGAAAGAAACAGGCTGAAGTTTGGCAGCAAAGTAGACCGACAACTCAGCAGTGAGACACTGCATCTGTCTTCCTTAAAAAACAAGGAAGACAGGTGCAGGTCATCACCGCTGATTGACTCGTGGATTCCTCCTGGTGGCGACAAAAGGATCACCCCTGAGCCAGCCCTGACTGTGGGATTCCTAGTATTTTTGTAAGGTTTTTACTTGAGGCCAAATAGAGACAAAAGGGAAGAGGCAGACCCAAAAGATAGCGCTCCATATCTCTCCAAAGAGAGCCACCTTTTTCTGTAAAGTAAAACATTAACCCCCTTACCTGTGCTGCCTAATAATACCAAAGGATATTGGGGCATCTAAGTCCAACAGTACAACAGTGACATGCAGCCTAGATTGCCTATTGCTCCAAAGAAAACTAAGAGTCTTTAAGTAAGAAAATAAATTACTTGAAGGAGGTAATGCAGATTTTGCATGTATCTCCTTTTTTTTAATGTATTAGCAACATTGGTATAGATGCCCATTTGTCAAGTGAATTTGAAATGTCTTGTAACAAAGGTTTGTAGCTATATTCTCTAAACTTGGTACAATCTGAATGCCTAAATATGTGAAACATTCCTCAACTTTGAATTGGTGTATCGCCTCTGGTGGGTTTTTTTCCTCCTTTGATTTAATAGCATTATAGAAGTCTTAGGTTTATTAATCTTATTACCTGAAATCGCCCCAAAGGTGGTAATTAAATCCAACAAAGCAGGAATAGAAGTTTCTGGATCTATAAGAAAAAGAGTGACATCATCTGCATATAACGCTAGGCGGTGTTCCTGTTCTCCTGTAGTTATTCCAGAAATGTTGGTATGATTCCTTAATGCAATTGCAAATAGTTCTATAGCCAGAAACAACAGTGGGGACAAAGGTCCCCCTGTCTGCACCCCTGCATCATATGAATAGATTTTGATATGTTTCCATTGGTCAGTATTTCTGCATATTGTTCTGTATACAACCTTGGAACTCGTCCGCCTCAGTACTCGACATATTCAGAGTTTTATTTAGAGATATGGGGGCCATATTTATATATAAAATGTAGATTATTAATTTATAATGGAGATTATTAATCCACCTGACCTAATTAAGAGTAAAATAAATGATTGCCACCTCAGTTCATAGTGCTAATAAAAATACATTGTCAGCAGTTTTTTCCAGTCGATTAATTTTCAATTCCAACTTTTATCACTAGGTGGCAGTCAAGCCCAACCTTAAAGATTA
This sequence comes from Brachyhypopomus gauderio, assembly GCF_052324685.1. NCBI lineage: Eukaryota > Metazoa > Chordata > Actinopteri > Gymnotiformes > Hypopomidae > Brachyhypopomus > Brachyhypopomus gauderio. The sequence goes on from NW_027506902.1 coordinate 119,369, forward strand.
CGCTTTTTTTTAGAGTTACAGTACTATGCTTGACAATGTGACACCTATATTAATACATTTTATAATAGCATGAAAAGTTATCCTGTCACACATTTATACCATAAATAAACAGATCGGACTTTAGTCTGCTCACTGTTCAAAGGTCACTGCTTTCCACAGGAAGGCGCTCAAAGGTCTCACAGGTAGAGCTTTATATAAATAATTTTGCAGCTGCAGGCACAGTTTACCTTATAATTAAAATATATGGCTATTACTTCTTAATATTTATATGATAAAATGTCTAAGATCAGAGAAAATGTCACTGAAACCTGCAGTCAGACTGAACATGGAGACCTGAAGTCAGGCTTGTTCTAGTGCACTGATGACCTCTGTATGAAATAGAGGCATGCTTATGAACAGTGGGCCCATGTGGTGTGTGTGACCATGCACTGTAGATGCGTGTGTGCGCAAGCCTGTAGAGTGTGTGTGTGTGTGTGTGTGTGTGTGTGTGTGTGTGTGTGTGTGTGTGTGTGTGAATGTGCTGTGTCATCAGGCCCTGCATCATCTGCACTGTCACCGAGCCCATGCAAACATCTTATTAGCTACTGACAGGTCAGAATGTGTGTGTGTGTGTGTGTGTGTGTGTGTGTGTGTGTGTAGAGGGTGATTCTCACGGAGATGAGAGCTCAGACATGGGCTTGACGAACCTGACATGCCTGGATAATCCAAAATGTTCCCGCCGCAGCCTTAGTCATGGGTAGTCCAGGGACAGCTGTTGCCAGGCAACCAGTGACATCACCACAGCCACACTTTTCAGCTCCATCAGAAGGTATGTGGAGAGGGAGGGTGAGGTGTGAGGGGAGAGAAGAGTATGGCTCAGGTTCACGCTGCCATATGGGCGTGTTTGCAGAGAAATGGGCATCTTTTCATCTTTCTGTCTGCTGTGTGGGGGAGAGGGCTAGAGAGGGTGTGCCTTCTGGGAATGTATCAGATAAATGTCCAGCTTCTGATTGGCCACTGTAGTACTTCGATGTAGAAGTGTAGAAGTGCTTGTTCTTGGATCAACCTTGTGTCGAGGATCAGACTTGGACAGCATGACAAGCAAATGTAAGAGTGAATGAGAGAGATATATAGAATGAGAGAGAGAGAGCAATAAAGAAAAAGAAAGAAAGAAAAGAGACTGCATTTTGAAGGAGAGGGCATAAAAGGGTTCCTTCATACTTCAGCATCATCATGCACATTTTTCAGTGCCAAAGTATCACTTCATGTTTGAAAACTAAGCTTTGGGATTGTACCAAATATCACTGCTGTCAATTCCAAGCTGTTGAGCCAATGGTTCCCACACAGGTTCACAGGTTTCCACAAGTTCCCACAAGTCTTCATAGTGCTGATTTTTTCTGAGTTGTGAAGTCCAGTAATTTTGTGTCAAAGAAGTTCACATAGTCATATCAGCTGTCATGTGAAATGTGTTTCACCTCAACAAAAGGAAGAACTCCAGGAAACCATCCCTATCATGTGTATCTCCCTCCCTATATATAGTTTAGATATACACTCCACATTAAATAGTCAGCACTTTATTAAGAAATGTTCACATATCATTGTCCAATCTTGTTTTTCTGGGAAAGTGTGATTTAATTGCACAACAAACAATAAACAAACAAAAACTAACATTGTTTTACTCCTGAATAAATAATATGAACAAAACAAAAATGTGTATTACATTTTAATGGAGGAAAAAGTTAGGACATTACCCTACCCTCTAATAACTAGTGTTTACATATATGTGTGTGTCAGAAAGTGTGTGTATGTAAAGAACTGAGTAATCTTCATGACCATTAGAGGGCATTTCTGCATCACAAGGTCACAGCACATTGTGTGTGTGTGTGTGTGTGTGGCACAACTAATGACAAGAAAAATAATCCAAAATCTATATATCCGATACAAACTGTATTAATAAATAATGTTTATTTTTATAGCACCTTTCAAGATCAGGGTTGGCCATCAATAAATAGGAACAAAAAACTAGGGAGTACAGAGACCAGTGAAACAAAACAATACAACGCAGATAGTGTGAAGGCCTAAGAGACAGCAGTATGTATGTGGCTGGTGTTGAGGGGCTTTAAACTTCTACCTACCACTTTAGCCCAGCGTGTTTGTTTGATGGGAAGGAGATAGCAGGAACCACCATACCAAAATTATAGCAATAACAAAAAGGCCTTTATTAAAACAGAGATATCTCTGGGGATCTCACATCCTAACATTTACATCAGAGAGACCCAACAAGTGTTTGTACATGCCGTCTTTATATACGATTTCTCCGCCCCCAAACGCTTAGATCTTCTATACCTTACATGGTGTTGTCGTTTGAGCAAACATGATTTTGCTGTTCAAGCAGACATGACTTTTCCATTTGTTTCAACATATTAGAATATCTGTTCAAAGGGATGCTGTCCTACACCGGTATGTTGTACTTCTCCTTTATCAGTCTAACACTGCGGTCCTCAACTTCCCGCTGACCGGGTCATCTTCCCTTTGAAACTCCTTACACATCATGATTTCCCAAGGTCCTTCTTAGGGTTTGCAGCTTAAACACATCTAATGCAGTAGTTATATTTAATTACTATATTATGTTAATGGTAAGCAAAATATATTGTTGCTAATGCTAGTGCTAAGCAAAAATAAACCCAAAATCACAACAGACCCTCTCTTGATCTCTGAGAAAACAGAAATCACAAAATATCTTCCAATGTTACCCTCTTATCTGACTCCCCATGATACAACAGTGACATCATCAATCACAGTGCTGATAAAGCATCACACTAAGTTTCTTACGCATGGAATACAACAACAATTTTACAGTTACTATTAAGATAATAAAGGCCTTGACCCACCATGGACCCTCATACAGGGGGCAGTCCCCTGAATGTCCTGGTGAGACAAACATTTTATGGCTTCACATTCAAATCAAAATCAAATCAAATATATTTGTATAGTGCTTTTCACAACACATGTTGTCACAAATCGCTTTACAGGATTTACAAGGTTAACAATCATACGGGCACAGAGGCTAGTGTTATTTTAACTCGTTGTTTGAGAGCTCCGTATCTCTGCGCGCTCAATGGTTCTGATGGTCGGCACTGGCTGAAGTGATACCACATTTCTCCTTTGCCCTTCAATTGGATGGCGTGTGATGTCTTCTCAATGACTTGGTGACTGGTGGATCTGCTCATGGCGTTGATTCTGACTCCTCCTTACGCCTGGACAGAATAACCTTCACAGACAGCTTTTTAATGCATTTTACCATTATTTGTGCAACCTTGTGGTTTTCCTGTCGGATGTCGCAAGCGTGTTGGGGGGCCCCCGAAAACTTCTCACTGTCATATGAGCTCATACGGAGTGAATCCTGTAACAAACTTCACTGAAGATCTTCTGGCCAACAATACAAACACATACATTTGTGCACATATCTTTTCCTTTATCCTTTGTTACCATTTATCCTTTCCAATTTACCCTGAGATTGAGAATGATAAACCAACCCATATTTGTGTCTCAAACCCAAATTTTGTTCCACAAATTTTAGCTTCTAGCTAGTGAAGTGCATCCCATTATCTGAGTACACTTAATTTATTATACAATGGTGCAGTATCCAGTAATTTTATCAACATTTTGCAGACCCAACATAAGAATTTATCCACAGTCACTAACAAATACCTTAGTCCCCGTACTGGTATTAATATGTCAGTGTAGTCAGTCTGGATCTCCTCTCCTGGCTCCTATTGCCCAGGAAACTTGCTTAGACCTGGTCTTAAAACACAAGTTATGTGCATTACAGATATTCACATTTTCAGTCCAGTCTGCTATTAAGTCAGTTAAATATGGATGTGACCAGTAACACATTTTCCTTCATTTTTGCTACCCCTTGTGCTTCAGACAACACTGAATTAATCAATTGACTTGGTAAAACGGTCTCTAGGTCCTTTCCAAACCTCCTTACCTCATTTACCACCTTTGTTTAACCACAACATTTTTCCTGTAGTTTACGTAGCTCGAGGAGACCACTGTCCTCTGCCCTGCAAACCATCTGATGGGCTCCTGTAACATATCCTGCCTCTTTTTAGCGGCCACGTCCGTAGCTGCATTCACTCTGTATTAAATTGCCCCCTTTTGATAACTTGAACATTTAATGATAGCAACTCTTACCAACAGTAACACCTTTTACATCTTCTTATCATTTAATGAATTTACCTCCTGAAGTGGTGTAACCTGCTCTCTTTGTACAGAGTTCTACATGAACCACTCCTACCACGTACGCAGAGTGTGTACAGATGTTAACTTCCTTGCCTTCCATCCAGCTTAGTGCTGTAATAACAGCCAAAAACTCAGCCCTCTGTGCTGATTGTACTACCCAGTTTTACCTGAATGTGCTACCTAGAACTCGCCTTACTATGATTTCCACCGACACGCCACCCTCATCCAGAGGCTGCAGATCAGGAGTTACTGAGAAGATCCTGTATTGGACTGGAAGAGAAAGATACAAACAAATATGGGCCAGTTTGATTTGAACAGGTCAGTGTGTTGATTTTAAACTAAACTTGAGGACAGCTTTTGAATAACAGCTTAAGTCAGTATGTCTTTACTTGTTACTTTGTTTACCTGTTGTTTGTTTATGAATCAATCCTTTAATTTATTTAGTAGTGAGTTTGTTTGTTGCTTTCTTTCAAGAAAGGATGCAGGTCCAGCCTCAGGACTGTTTCATTTAAAATCATTGCATACAAGCAGTTTATAGTTTGGCCATTTGGGAGCAGCATTTAGCATGTTGTTGGTGTCATGTTGTTGGTGTGTTAAGACTGTATTACCTGTGCTGCTCGGTGTGTAGATGGACTTGTCTGTCTGAATGAATATGTAGCCTGACTGGAAGGAAACCATGACAACCTTCTCCAACACACTTGAGGGAAACTGTGCCAGCAGGTACACATACTGCTTCTCCAGGGGGTCATCACTGATGTAGCCTCTGCTATCAGGGATCTGAACCATTGCAAAGAGACCAGTTTGGGACTTTATAGGACTTCATTATCCATTAGTAATCCAATAGTATTTCACACTTTTTGGATGTTTTTGCAAGGATTGCTAATCATACAGGTAAATGCAGTAGTTTTTTGTACTTCAACCCCAGTTTTCTCCATGTAGCTGAATCAATAGTATTCAAGAGTACCATAGAAATTAGCTCATGTGAACTTTGATCATGGGTTAAAGCAAGACATTTTCATTTGACTGAAAATTTTTCCTGGCAAAAGACAATGCCAGCAATTACTGAAAATGTGGTATAGTTGGGACACAGCCTCTTTTGCCTAATTCTACACAATAAACACTGTAACATCTACTCCGCCCCAACCTATGTGAGGTCTTCATGTTTCCCTTAGTTTCGTTTTTAGTTGAATCTCCGTAGCGTTCCCCTGTCACGCCCCTTGATCCCGCCGCCCATTATTAGTCCTGATCAGCTGTCAAAACACTCCTTGATGTGTTTGGTTTATATTCCCGTGTGCCCAGTCTTTCCTTGTAAGTCAGTTTGGTTAACCTATTGTTGCGAGAGTTTGTGTGTTCTGTTCCCTGTGTTCGTTATCGGATCTGTCCTTGGTTTTTCTCCTTGATTGTTGTATGTTTAGCGTTTAGTCTATTCTGTTAGATCTGTTTCTAGCTGTTTCATTGATCATCATATGTTTAGTTTTTGTGTTCCTTATTGAGTCTTTTTGTTATTGTCTCCTGATCGTTCGTTAGTAAGGGTAGTTGCATTCGCTAAGTCTGTTTTGCGTTAGTCCGGTTAATTGTATTTCCATTTTGAATGCGTTTGTTTGTTTACTGTTTGTGTGATAACCTGTTCGTCTTTGGTGTATTCTCTGTCATGTCGGAGAGGTGTTAGTCAATGAGTTTGTTGTGCTATCGTTCACCCAAGGAATTTTATCATTGCATCGGCAGTGTTTGTTTGTCTGGAAACTGTTTGTGTGTGTATGTAAATGTAATGCCTTGCTGTTCAAGAGCGATTCGAGCTGATCTGGTTAGGAGACAGGAGGTAGAGTCCTGCACCGGGTCGGGTACCCACAGGTACGGGAAATAGATGCTGAAACGGGTGGGATTTACACATACCGTAATTTTACGGGTGGGTATCCGGGCGGGTAAGTTAAATACGGGTGGGTAGCACGTGAATAAGTGGTGATTTTTAGTAGGCTTTTATTTGCTACGTAATGAACGTTACTTTTTGCCTGATTACCGCCTCCTGATCGTGGTGGCGAAGCTCAGGGGGAGCTTACTTATACCGTAGCTTCGTTGGCCAGAGCGGGCTGAACTTTACTCTTCACCCGTTCTGGGGTAATACCAGTGGTGTAGTCCTAAAAAAATAAGTGGGGGGTCGTTTTTTTGGTGTGGCAGGGTCATAAGTTGTTGAGCGGGGGGGTTGTGGTGAACGTCGCTGCTCCCCCCTACACACTCCAACTACACCACTGGGGGGGATGCATCCCCCCTGTTAAAATAACACCCCCCTGGGTAATACCCAAACTTTGGTTCTTTTCCAGCGGAAACATGAGCAGAGGCTGGTTATAACGCAGTACCGGGCATTTATTGTAGCTTGCTTGGTGGTTACAAAGCTAAATGGGTGGCCATGCTAGAACAAGGAAAAATGACGAGAGAGAACTTAGCGTGCTGCTCCCGCCACAGCAGATTGGCAACTACTACCACTGTGAACCTATGCGGTTTTATTTAGTTGTTATACTGGCATTTGTTCCCTCTCGTTTTGCATTGTGTTATGGCACCGGTTGGCTACATACATTTTCTTGCGTTTTACCAGTTGCTACTTATAGATAGGAATACTGCTCCTGCACAGCAACCTTAGATTTTATTTTGTGTTGTACTGACGTTTTTTCAGAGGCGTGTTGAAAAATAAAGTGCTCTATAGGAATACTTTCAAATTGTGTGATTCTTCACGGGCGGGTAATGGGTAGAATATTAACGGGTCCGGGCGGGTACGGATTTAACTTTGAAATAGCCACGGGTTCGCGGATGGGTAGGTGCTGTACTCTGCGGGTATGGGTGGGTACAGGTCTCAAAAAACGGACCCGTGCAGGACTCTGACAGGAGGTAACTCCTGCTCCTTCCAATAAATCTGACTCTCAGCAGCATTTGTGTCCTTCTCCTAGTTCTCGCACGTTACAAACACATTTATAAAGTATTATGTGACGGCGCCGGGCACACGGACTGAGCCCGCCCACATGTCAGCAGAGGAGGCTGGGAGATGAGAGAGAGAGAGAGACTGGGAATTGTAAATAGTCAGTTTAAAATAAGTGAGTTGATCGTTATGTTGATGTTTTTAGTTATGGTTGTTGGGGACAAATATGTGTTTGTTCCGTGCATACCTGTCAAGTGTCCCGTTTTGGCTGGGAAAATCCCGTATTTTACCGCTCTGTCCCGGCGTCATCCCGTATTTTTTTTCCCCGTATTTTCAGTTTTCAATTTTTATTATTTTTTAAAGCATTCATGTGCCACGCCAAACAGAATTCTATCACTAGCCTCGCGAGAACTGCCACCTAGACTACTGCAGGTGGCAGTTCTCGGGAGGCTACTGACAGAATTCTGTTTGGCGCGGCACATGAATGCTTTAAAAAAATAATAAAAATTGAAAACTGGCGGGTTTAGTCACATTTGTAGTTCAAAACATATTTGGGGTGTTTTTTCTTCACTTTTTGTCACTCCAAAGATGTTTTCGTCTCTCCTACAGCCTCAATTGCAGCTATAAGCAAATAACCGATTATGCAAATAAGGCGATGACTTCATATACGGGAAATGTCCCGTATTTTTTTATACAAAACTTGACAGGTATGATCCCCTGGGGAAAACATAGGAACACCCTCACCGTGAAGTGAGTGCAGCTGAGTGGGGTAGTTGCCATAAAGAGCAGTAAAAAAATGTTAAACAACATATGAGGTTCTCAATAAAACACATCTCCTGTTGAAATGAGCTCTTCGCGTGAGACTCCTTTCTTCGCCGCCACGACAAATGTTGTCAAGTGGGCCTCGGCTTGATCTGCGTGAGATAATGGACCAGATCGCTGAGGTGGACAGACGGCTGCTTCAAAAGGAGGAGGAATTACAACGGGAGATACGGAGCCATGCTGATGGACGCAGTGTGACAAGACAGGGGAGAACAACGGGAGAGCGACAGCCAACGGACTGGCTGACAGGGTCGTGCGTCACTGGCCACATTGGGTCCGGCAGCCAATGTGAGACCGAGGCGAGAACCAGCGGGGCGCCGGGTGATGGTGTGCTGGAGTTGCGGGTCGCCAGGCCACAAGGCGTCGGAATGTACGCTCGGGGCCTCGGTTTCCTCGCGTCGCCTGGGAGTCAATGGATTCTACACTCCCCTGAAAATAAACGGCCGACAGGTGAGTGCCTTGATACGGGGTCAGCCGTTTCTGTGTTGCGATACGACAGTTGGGGCTGAGGCTAAGGTTATTAGGGAGCATCTTAACCTCGTTACAGTGTCGGGGGAAAGGGTGATGCTCCATGACCACACTGTGGCGAGCGTAGACTTCGGCTTGGGCCCATTTATCCAGAAGTTTTGGCTAGGCCACACCTGTTATGAGTGCATCCTGGGTTTAGATTTGTTGAGGCGTGCAGGGGCGGCTGTGCACTGCGGTACCGGGGCTATTTCGTTTGGTGGTGTACCGTTGGGGGTGCACTTGGGGAGCAGACTAACACACGAGCGCAGCAAACGGGACGGGCTGGAACGCCCAGAGGTCGCTAGGGCCGTTCGCGAAATGTGGACTCACGAGGCGTAGAATGGCGGAGGAGCTAATTAATAGCATGGCTGAAGCCAGCATTATTGAGCCTTCGAGTAGCCCGTGGGCCTCTCCTGTGGTCCTGGTGCAGAAGAAAAATGGTGACTGGAGGTTCTGTGTGGACTACAGGCAACTCAATGCAGTCACGAAACTCGACGCGTACCCGCTGCCGAGGATCGACGAGTCCCTCGAGCTGCTCACAGGCTCTGCATGGTTTACCTCCCTAGACTTGCGCAGTGGGTATTGGCAGGTTCCCCTAACCGAGCAACCTGCTACAACGGCGGCTTAATTTTCTGGGTCACGTTATCAGTAGCGAGGGCATCGGTACGGACCCGGCAAAAACAGAGGCGGTGAAAAACTGGCCTCGCCCAACGAACACAAAACAGGTTCTGGCCTCTTACTATAGAAAGTTCGTGTGTGGATTCGCGGAGGTTGCAGCGCCGCTTCACGGCCTCACTGGGGGCAAGTTTGTGTGGTCACCCAGGTGTGAGAGCGCGTTTATGGGACTGAAGGAAAGGCTGTGTAGCGCACCCATACTGGCATGCCCTGATTTTGGCAGGGAGTTTGTCATTGATACGGACGCGAGCGACCATGGCATCGGAGGCGTACTCTCTCAGGTGCACGATGGCACTGAGCGTGTTGTAGGGTACTACAGTTGCGCTTTGAGTAAGGCAGAAAGGAACTACTGTGTGCAGAGCCGGCCCTGACCAATGTGGTGCCCTAGGCGAGATTGTGGTTGGTGCCCCCTGTATCATCAATCATTGGGTTGATTGTGTCACTATTAAAGAAACAAATAAAAAGCAAATGACTTAAATATTACCATATAACAAGCAATAAATATAAAGGTGTTGCACAAAAAATATTTAAAAAAAATTTTTACATACCGTAGTGCAGAGAACAACTTTTAAATATAAATAATAAATGTAAAAAAAAAAAAAAACAACAACTACCACCAGTGCAAATTAGGGCAATTTGCCTACTGCAACATTATTATTTCAAAAGTGCATCTGCAATGAACAGAGGAGCATATGTGTGTTTTAATATATATTTATTTAAAAAACTTGCTGAGCTAAGCTAATAATAGCACCTACTAGGATTGGGCAGTATGATGACAGTGGCGGTTTTCACTAAGATCATACAGAGGGGAAAAGCCACAATGACGATTGAGTGTTAGTTGTGAGTCAAGAGAGCTGGTTTAGAAGAAAAACACAACAGTTTCAAATTGGCAACATTTTGGATTTGTTTCAAATAAAATGAGAGACAATTGGAGCACGCCCCCACGATTCTATTTCGATAATATGATTGGTTGATAAAACTGCTATATCTATAATAAAAGCTCTCAATGTAAAAGACAAGGGTAGGTGACAGATAAACAGAAGTTCCTGGGGGGAGGGCCTTTCTCTCTTTTACCTAGAAACAACAGTGTGAAATATTCTGATTGGTTGATTTTTTATTTCAGCACTAAGTTTTTTTTTTCCATCACATGCACGAAAAGTGGATTTGAAAGCCGATTTATAGGGAAAATACAAATTATTGGTGAAGCGTTATTAACATATATTACATATAATAGATAAAGCATCCTTTTAAAGATCAATTAACCTTCAGAGAAGGCGTTGAAGTCCCTGACGCCAATGGTATAGTGTTAATTCACCACATATTACCATTATATTACCTGTTTTTTTGCCACCTTTCTTCCTCCACTTTTCTCCTTTTACTACCCTGGGCACCAGAGGACTTCTGCCTTTTTGACGTCTTTTCGAAGAGATGTCACTCACTCTGTGGTGTCTTTTTCCCCACAGAGAAACAGTAACGAGGTGCGCAGAGCGCGTGCGGGAGGGCGGGTTGGCGCGCGGGTGAGAGGTGTTGTGTGTTGTTATTATAAGAATTATTAATTTGACTAATATTATTAAACAATGAAATTATGATTATGTGGACTTTGCTTGTTTTCACATTTATTAATTGTTCATTTGTAAAAAAAAAAAAAAAAAAAACGCATGCACGCGAGCGCCCCCCTGGACAGATGCCCCCTAGCATTTGCCTATGTCACCTAATGGAAGGGCCGGCCCTGACTGTGTGACGAGACATGAATTACTTGCGATGATCGCGTGTCTGGAGAATCTCAGGCCCTATGTGTGCGGCTTGCCTTTCCAGGTGCGCACGCGTCACTACAGTGGCTTCTGAACCTTCATGATCCTGAGGGGCAGCTGGCCAGATGGTTGGCCAGACTGCAGGAGTTTAAATTCTCCATTGTGCACCGGGTAAAATTCACGGGAACGCAGACGCCTTGTCACGCAGGCCGTGTTTGGACGGAGGATGCAGACACTGCATGAAGGCTGACACGCACGACCCCGAGCTCAGGTGCTGCGCGGCGCTCAGACCAACATACAGGTCGCCCATGCCGATCCTCGAATCCTTTGGTGCAGAACAATTTAGGGAGGCCCAGCTGGGTGACCCAAAGATAGGTTGGAGCATGAAACACTTGGAGGCGTCCTTGTCAGGAGGTATTTTTCCACCGCGCACACCAAACACCAAGTTCCGTTTATCGTAACTCGGGAACCTCGTAACCCGGGGACCGCCTGTATGATGTTTATGTCGATTGAATCGGAGCAATGTCTTCGGCATGACAAAACAAGTTGAAAACATAAACTGACCAAAACAAACTGGACTTAAGGCAGGAAGGAGGTAACTTTTCTACGTAATGTCCGAAAATCAGAAGGCGGGATGACCCGCAAGTCAATCAAATGACACTGCCGTCATCCATCCAGCGCTGATAAGCGCCAGTGAGAGGATCAAACAGATAGCACGCGCACGTGTGTGGTTTATTATTATGATTTGACGGATGTTTTCCCCCAAAATTTCAAATGACGGAACTTTAACCCATGTTTGTTATTTGGGAAGTTGTCAGGACATTTAAATTGCATCTCCAATAAGTTTAAAGGACTACACGTGACCACCCCTCACCTCACCACACTGATTCTCATCCTTCAGCACATAAAGTGTGCTCACAAAGTGTGCTGGTAGACAAAATCGGCAGTATATACATTTGATCCTTGGCTGGGTACCACTAACCTTAATATCTACAAGTGCCTGGTAGTCATCTCTAGCTTTGAGGACCACTGGACTGGAAGTTAGTTCTAGTGTTTTCCATGGGTAGTTCTTCACGGTAATCTTCACGGGCAGGTCTCCTCCATTATAATCCTGTGCCTCTACAAACACCTTCTCCTGGCTGCCCATCCTCAGCAGATGTGGGGCGGACATTATGAAGCTGGAAGGACAATAGGTACAGAAATGGGCACCGGAGTTTTTATTTTTCTTGTTAACTTTGGGAGATTTTCTGGATAGCCGGGCTATCACAGATTAATGATCATGTTGTCTTTAGACACCCCAGTAATGAAGTTTTTGCTACTTACTAATGATGTTACTGTGACGCGCGGGCAGGGCGAAGGATGAGACACTGAATCCTTCCGTAACAAACGGTCACTTTTAATAGCAGGCACAGATTGCGCAATAGCGCACGAGGAATATTCAACCATATACACAGAAACGTGTAGACTTAGACAACGACGAGCACAGGACACTGCGCGAGCGCACATTAAATAGACAAACCACATTAACCCCATGTGATTACGAGACGATTCACAGGTGAGACGGATTATCACATGACATAGCCATCACCACGGAATATCCACAGACGCAGACGATGCACGTAGACTACGTAAACACACGCCCAAAAGGGAGGGGCCGGGGTCCTCAACGTGACAGTTACTGCTATAAGTTTGAAGAAATATTTCTGGTGAAAATATCTTCCAGATGTTTGCAACAGGTTCAAAGTCTGTCTCCAGAATGCTAAAAGCAATCTCTGTGCCTAACTATGAATTTACAAAATGTATCAGTATAAAAATCCTGTGTACTTCCCATAGAATCTTCTACAGACAATGCTGTTTATGCATTCCTAACACAAACATTGTTACTTATTTAAATTTCACATGCCGTTTTGTGTGTGAGAGAGACTGTATACTCACAGTGGGTCACATAGTGTAAGGAGGGGGAAGGAGAGAAGTGTAGCCGTTAGCCACACCACATGCGTCCTGTCTGTCTGATCCATCCTCTGTCTGCACAAGTGCCTGTTACTGGGCAGAATCAAAGCTTTTATACACACACACACACACACACACACACACACACACACACACCTCACACACACACACACACACACACACACACACACACACACACACACACACACACACCTCACACACACGCACACACACACACACACACACACCCATACACATACACACACACACACACACACACACACACACACACACACAACCACACACACACACACACAACCACACACACACACACACACACACACACACACACACACACACACACACACACACACACAACACACACACACACCCACACACACACACACACACACACACACACACCTACACCTCTCTCTTCTCTGGGTTCAACTCCACAACAGCCTGCCCCTCTCCCCTTCCCAGTAGTGTGGTTATGTAACACAGGGGAGTGAGGCAAAGAGGTGCAAGGGTTTTAATGGAATTTCACAAAGTGGGGACTGCTAACCTTCCGAGATAAGAACTCTTAAAGCTCAAACTCTTAGCACCTCTAGTCCGAAATAATGTTGTGCAACACATGCACATCCCACACTTGCACACACTGAGTTGTATATATTATTACATTAAATTTTCATATCCCCTTTCAGGGTCACATTTGTATGCACAGACCTATCCAGATGTAGAGCTGCAGGCCTGTTTGCTTCATTGTTTATAGTTTTTATTACTCGTTTGCATAATCATAAAAAATATTTTTGTGAATTATTTAATTTGTTCATGTTTGATTCCAATAGATTTAATCTCACTCAATAAGAAACAATTTTCAGAAGTGTCCTAGCTGACCTCATGCAGTTACAGTCCATACACCAGAATATACCATATAATTTTTCCAACACATCAGTAGTGTGATCTATCTGCCTGATTCTTCATTACTGAATGTACAAGGGAAATGTGAAAGTGCTGCACTGAGGAACGCGAAGGGTTAATCAGTCAATATTACTGTAAACTACTCGGCCTACGGGCATTTCTTGAGTAAATTCAACCTTTGATAATTTGGCAATCCCCCCTAGAAGTTAATAATGATTTTGTATGTGTGTCCAGAACATAAAAAGTATTATATTAATATATTTATTAACTTATGTGAATTTTGGAATATTGCTACTGGCATTTAACTGATTTGTGTGATGGGTGCATGGAGGGAGTGAAACACAAGTCCAGGTGTAGAGTGTCTCTATACTGATAAGACCCAAAGAAGCACAGCAGCACACTCTCTAAAAGCAAACATGAAGAATAACACTAGCAGTAAAGCTAGAAGTCAAGAGCAGAGAGGAAACGACGTACAGTCCTGGATGAGCGTTGCTGTGGGCTAAAACAGCAGACCCAAAAGGCAAGGAAGGCACAGGTGCAGGAAATCATTAATGAACAGATTGGGAGAAGATAGAGGAGGGGTGTGTTTGTGTTGCGGGGGAGGTTGGTCCCTCAGGCTGGGTGCTTGACCATGCACATTTGGATTTACTAGAATTACTTTTTTATTCTTTTACAAAATGATATCTTATCACCTTCAGGTTATTAGTGAGACTGTCTTTATTAGTTTTACCAACAGGATTGTTTAGACTGACCTTAGACTGACCTCACAAGATGAGGTACCTGCCATTCATTTAAGATAATTTTGTCCTGTCACCTTGGTCTGTAGGTCTTAATTGTGTCACTTTTACTGAGTGTTCATGACTACCAGATGAGAATATTGTACAACATAGACACACACACACACACACACACGCGCGCGCTATATTTATACAATATAGTACACCATATTAGACAGAAACACTACGGAGTGGTATGGAACACCCTCAATACATACACAAAGTGATGATGAAACAAATGTATTAGTATTTTTGGTCTGCAAGTGAGGGTCCACACACATATGGTCAACATCTCTCATGAACATCTCTCAACATGAAGTTCACAATAAAGTCAATTAACAGACTTTTCAGAATATAGAATTGCAATCATATGTGCATACTGAAAGCAAATCCCAAAAATGTTCCAGATATACAATTCTATGTACGAGTACCTTCCTCCAACCCTTGGTACAGTAGTGTGCACACATAGACATCAGGTGGTGCTAAAGCACCACCAACTCTGCCCTTTTTCAACGAAAGTGCCCTTTTGAAACTTCGGTTTTTAAAAAAATTTATTATTATTAACATGTTACTGAGGTCTGTTTAAAATGATCTTTAGAAAACCTGAGCGATTAAAAACAATGCCCTGAAATGAGCCCCCACCTCGCACACACCCGACCTCTCTCTTCCATTAACACCAGATGCGCTGCAGCAGCAGTTCAGTTCAGCGAGTGGAAGGAAGCGTCTTCAGCACAGCACACGGTCACAGATAGACTTCTTCTCTTGTGCCCCACCAGCCAGGTCACATACACATCTACCAAATTCAAATCTACCGTTTGCCCTCTAAGCCCAACGTGAAATCATTTTGTTGTGCAGTAAAATGTCTCACAGCACCAAACTACTAAGCATTTTTAGCCGACTGGTCACCTGATAAACTAGTCGCTCTAGCCCAAATCAATGATAGATAACGTGAGGACGACCACATACAAATAATTAAGGTAGAGTTTGCAAATCTATGTGTTAAGCTGAACGTCTTCTGTTGTATCGGTTTTGTTAGGCAACATAAATTAACACATTCGTTTGTGAAAGAAGAAACGGGAAGTTCCCCATTACCTGTGAAAAATGCCAATCTGCATTCATGTAATGAAAACACTCAGTAGCCTATAACTCCTTCTCCTACTTTTTGGTCTTTTTACTGTCTTAATTGTAGGCCTATATTGATTTACTAATTGCAAAATATATGCAACAAGGCCTGCAGACAGTGGAGGGTAAACAGAAGTTAACTGAAGGACTTCACAATGACTGTATATAGTTAATATTGGATATGGATTTTATCAATTGGTTGTGTGACTTTTTTTCATTGAAAACTCACGTTTAGAGAATGTTACAAATAAAAGTCAAATTTCATTCAACATGTGCTTGTAATATTTTTTTATAATGAAGTGCGCTAAAAAGTGCCCCCCCCCCTCCCCCCGAGCACTTGCCTCCCAAAATGTCTGTGCACGCCACTGCCTTGGTAGGTGGACACTTTGGCCCATGATGAGGTAGGTCTTTCCTTCCTGAATTCCATACGATTCCTTACAGTTGGTATGACCAATGAAGCAGTGGTGCAAAAAGGGGGTATGCAGCGTATGCGACGCATAGGGGCGCTGCACTAGAGGTTCAAATCTCACTCCAAGCGATCTTGAAAAATTGCCAACACTTGAGAAAATTATTTGCAGAGTTGGTGGGGGGTGGAGTGCGGGGGGCGCCGATAGTATGTTTGCATACACCTCAGAAAGTATGTAGTTGCAACCCTGCAATGAAGTTTCTCACCTGTCCCTCCACACCCAGTGTTGTATAAAGTATTAGAGACCCATACTTGAGTAAAAGTACAAGTACTCTATCAAAAAATTGACTTGAGTAGAAGTTGAAGTGTTCTTTAAAAACTTTACTTAAGTAGAAGTACAGAAGCATTCAGCATTTTTTGTACTTAAGTATTGCAAGTAGTTTATTCTAAAATGTATTACTCAAGTACTGAAAGTAAAAAGTACAAGTATTGTGTTTTTAATTAATTAAAGAAAGCCGTCAAAGTTTGATTATCAATTGTTTTTATATATCACTTACAAATTAAAGATGTCAAAGACCACAAATACAAGTGTTCGTGTTCTGTATGTACACACAAGTAGCAACTTTAAAAAAAACTTCAGTGAAAGAAGCTAAGCTATCTACCTAGTCATCTAAAGTTTACATTATATCTCATATTTGTGCTGGTTATTGTTCAATGGTGGATAACCCTCTGGTATTGGATTATGACTTGAACTGTGACAACAAGTAAGGTTCTGGACTTGCACTGAATAAATCTCGTTCTACTCAGCATTTGAGTCACACTCATTATCTCTCCCCAGCAATCAAGTAAAAAATAATCTAGTCATTAATTAATTCTTTCAATATATATATATATATATATATATATATATATATATATATATATATATATATATATATATATATATATATATATACAGTTGTGATCAAATTTATTCAACCCCCAATGCTGCGAAGGGTTTTATGGAATTCAGTGCACATTTGTAATTGTGTTCATAATGAAATCTTACAAGGACTTGTTAAAGAACTAAATGCAACTAAGATAGCATCAATTTTTTTTGTCATAAAGTATTAAATGGCCTTTTTGTGATTTCTTCATTGACACAATTATTCAACCCCTTTACGACTACCACTCCTAAGAACAGAGGTTCATTCCAGTGTTTTCCATCAGGTATTGAAAACATCTGTGGATGTCAACGAGCAGCAATCAAGCATGATAAGCACCAATTAGGCAGATTTAAAAGGACTGTGATACTCAGCTCCTTCTAGACATCTACTGGTGTGTTTCCAAGCATGGTGAAGGCAAGCGAATGGTCCCAGAAGACAAGAGAAGAGGTTATTGCTCTTCACAAGAATGGCAATGGATATAAAAAGATTGCGAAGTTGTTAAATATTCCAAGAGACACTATCTGAAGTATCATTCGCAAGTTCAAGTTAAAGGGCACAGTGGAAACGTTACCTGGTCGTGGCAGAAAGAAGATCCTGACCGCGACTGCTGTGCACTACCTGAAGCGTAATGTGGAGAAAAATCCCCGCGTGACTGCTAAGGAACTGAAAAAAGACCTGTCAGATGTGGGCACTGAAGTTTCAGCTCAGACAATAAGGCGCGCACTGCATAACGAAGACCTCCATGCCAGAACGCCCAGACGCACCCCCTTGCTGACTCCAAAGAACAAGAAAAGTCGACTGCAGTATGCCAAAAGTCATGTGGACAAGCCACAAAGGTTTTGGAACAGTGTACTGTGGTCAGATGAAACTAAATTAGAACTGTTTGGGACAATGGACCAGCGCTATGTTTGGAGAAGGAAGAACCAGGCTTATGAACAAAAGAACACCTTGCCTACTGTGAAGCATGGCGGGGGGTCAATTATGCTTTGGGGCTGTTTTGCTTCTAATGGTACAGGAAAGCTTCAACGTGTGCAGGGTACCATGAATTCCCTTCAGTACCAGGAGATCTTGGAGGAAAATGTGATGGAGTCAGTCACAAACCTGCGGCTTGGGAGACGTTGGACCTTCCAACAGGACAATGATCCGAAGCACACATCCAAGTCCACTAGAGCATGGTTGAACATGAAAGGCTGGAACATTCTAGAGTGGCCATCGCAATCACCAGACTTAAATCCAATTGAGAACCTCTGGTGGGACCTAAAGAAGGCAGTTGCAGTGCGCAAGCCTAAGAATGTGACTGAACTGGAGGCTTTTGCCCATGAAGAATGGGCTAAGATACCCATAGGTCGCTGCAAGACACTTGTGTCAAGCTATGCTTCACGCTTGAAAGCTGTCATAACTGGAAATGGATGTTGTACTAAGTACTAAAAAATAATGTCACTAGGGGGCTGAATAAAACTGATAATGATGTGAGCACAGTAAAGACATTTGTGGTTATTCCATCATAAATATTATGTTATGTTTGTCTAATTTATAAGTGCCTCTTTGATATAATTGTAAATAAGATGACTGAAATGATCAAAATCAATGTCAAACTGGCCAAAACACTTTATTTCAGTGGGGGTTGAATAAATTTGATCACAACTGTATATATATATATATATATATATATATATATATATATATATATATATATATATATATATAACTTTATATGTGAAGTATAAATGAAACACAAATAGTGTGCATGTATATTAGTCACTAAATCAAGCTCACCTGGACTGTGGGAAGAAAACAGAACTAGATAAGTGATTTGTCCAAGAAGGTGTTTGAGAAATGTCCATCCTCTCTGTTTGTCAAAAAGGTCAATCCAAAACTGGATACATTCACTACGCAAGAAGAGCCACCATCTTTCAATTAGCTGATTTCCAGTGCTTGGACCAAATGTTACATTATCTGCTTCAGGTTGACCATCTGAAAAGTGCAAAACTCTTTGCATCTCGGCCACATGAACATTTTCTGTACCTAAATCTAATCTCAGTCTTGCAGGACAACCCCCGGTTTTGATCACTGCGTCCATAAAGTAACCAGCAATGACACTTGGATCATTGTTTGTTTTATATGCTTCAAGCAATATGAGGCTCCTGGAAAAGCCATCAATACATCCACTGTTCCAAAAACAGGGTTCGTTACGTCACGTAGTTTCGATACATTTCAAATCTTTTCACGCATTTTAGTCTGTACTTAAGTTCAATCAGCTGGAAAAATGACTGACTAGATGGCAGACTGCAAACCAGTAGAAGGTACAAGGTGGAGCTTTTGAAAGGCGGCAGGCCACTGCTAACAAACTTATCAGCAAATTTCTTTATATCCCGCTAGCTAAGTTTTAGACAACCTAAAAATAAATAATCATATCTAAGGTGTTTTTTGTAATCTAATAAGTCTCAACAAACTCAACCACTTTGGAGCACCGCGTAGAGAATCTGGACATTATATTCACTTATATAGACGATTGCTTTGACAGTTATCATGAACAAACCAGGTAAGTTGCCATCCACCAAGAGGAGCCGCCCCAAAGCTTCCCCGGGAGCATGGCAGCACGGTGGACATTTTGGAGTCCATTAACAACAAGCTATCCAGGAGTGACGCGAAATTCTCCACCAAGAGTTTCAGGCTTTGCAGGAGTCAGTGGAGTTCAGCCAGCAGCAGGTAGAAGCACTCGCTGCAGAAAACATGGTCCTTAGAGAGTCTGTGAAATTGCTCACCGAGGGAATGACGCGGCTCTCAGAAGAAAATTAGGTAACACTTTCTATGAATCTGGTATCTATAATGCATTATATGGGCATTTGTAAACATCTATAAAGCATTCATAAGGCTTTATAATGTTTGACATAAGCATTTGGAACTGTACATAAGTGTTCATAACTACACACATAACATGTTAGAAGAGTATATTATAAGGCTTTATAGCACTAAGTTATTAAGTGCTATAGTCCCCTATAATATATGTATGTTCCTGTTCTCTTGAATATTGGTGAAACCAGCATCATAAAGCTTAACAAAAGCTGTTTATTCTCACAATTCTTTATAAAGATTCACAGTGATAATCCCATTCTCACTGGTATACTCTATAATGTCATATCAGTATATTTAAAAAAAAATGACAGAAGAGTACAATAATCACACAAGAAGTTTGTACATTGAACAGGTCATCATTTATTGATGATTTACATTAACAATTATGTATAATATAGTGATAACAATATGCAAATTGATAATTATTGGGGTTAGGTGGACCAAGAAAAGAGGGGGAGAGAAAGAATAAAAAGGGAAAAGACAAGGGCAGGGGGAAAAAAATTAAATAAATAAATTGTGTATGGATGTTGCAGGTTGTGTATGGAAGTTGCAGGTTTTTTTTTTTTTTTTTTTTTTTAATGGCCCACCTTCACCCCCCCCATCTTTGGGGGACAACTTTGTTTTTATGTACAGTTCAAATGACAATTATAACAATTATGTATAATATAGTGATAACAATATGCAAAGTGATAATTATTGGGGTTAGGTTGTTGCAGGTTGTGTATGGATGGCCCATATGGAGGTGGGCCATAAATAATGGCCTACCTCCACCCCCCCCCCCCCCATCTTTACATAAAAACAAAGTTGTCCTCCAAAGTTCAAATGACAATTATAACAATTATGTATAATATAGTGATAACAATATGCAAAGTGATAATTATTGGGGTTAGGTGGACCAAGAAAAGAGGAGAAGAGAAAGAATAAAAAGGGAAAATACAAGGGCAGGGGGAAAATAAATAAATAAATAAATATAAAACACAACCACCAGATGTTGCAGGTTGTGTATGGATGTTGCAGGTTTTTTTTTTTTTTTTTTTTTTAATGGCCCACCTCCACACCCCCACCATCTTTGGAGGACAACTTTTTTCTATGTAAAGTTCAAATGACAATTATAACAATTATGTATAACATAGTGATAACAATATGCAAAGTGATAATTATTGGGGTTAGGTTGTTGCAGGTTGTGTATGGATGGCCCATATGGAGGTGGGCCATAAATAATGGCCTACCTCCACCCCCCCCCCCCCACCCCCATCTTTACATAAAAACAAAGTTGTCCTCCAAAGTTCAAATGACAATTATAACAATAAAGTATAATATAGTGATAACAATATGCAAAGTGATAATTATTGGGGTTAGGTGGACCAAGAAAAGAGGGGAGAGAAAGAATAAAAAGGGAAAAGACAAGGGCTGGGGGAAAATAAATAAATAAATAAATAAATATAAAACACAACCACCAGATGTTGCAGGTTGTGTATGGATGTTGCAGGTTTTTTTTTTTTTTTTTTAATGGCCCACCTCCACACCCCCACCATCTTTGGAGGACAACTTTTTTTAATGTAAAGTTCAAATGACAATTATAACAATTATGTATAATATAGTGATAATATGCAAAGTGATAATTATTGGGGTTAGGTGGACCAAGAAAAGAGGGGAGAGAAAGAATAAAAAGGGAAAATACAAGGGCAGGGAAAAAAATAAAATAAATAAATAAATAAGTAAATAAATATAAAACACAACCACCAGATGTTGCAGGTTGTGTTTGGATGTTGCAGGTTTTTTTTTTTTTTTTTAATGGCCCACCTCCACACCCCCACCATCTTTGGAGGACAACTTTGTTTTTATGTAAAGTTCAAATGACAATTATAACAATTATGTATAATATAGTGATAACAATATGCAATGTGATAATTATTGGGGTTAGGTGGACCAAGAAAAGAGGAGAAGAGAAAGAATAAAAAGGGAAAAGACAAGGGCAGGGGGAAAATAAATAAATAAATAAATATAAAACACAACCATCAGATGTTGCAGGTTGTGTATGGATGTTGCAGGTTTATTTTTATTTAATTTTTTTTTTAATGGCCCACCTCCACACCCCCACCATCTTTGGAGGACAACTTTTTTTATGTAAAGTTCAAATGACAATTATAACAATTATGTATAATATAGTGATAACAATATGCAAAGTGATAATTATTGGGGTTAGGTGGACCAAGAAAAGAGGGGAGAGAAAGAATAAAAAGGGAAAATACAAGGGCAGGGAAAAAATTTAAATAAATAAATATAATTTATTATTGCAGGCTGTGTATGGATGTTGCAGGTTTTTTTTATTTTTTATGCCCCACCTCTTTTTATGTAAAGTTCAAATGACAATTATAACAATTATGTATAATATAGTGATAATATGCAAAGTTATAATTATTGGGGTTAGGTGGAGGTTGCCGGTTGTGTTGGTGTTGCAACACCAACTGTAAACTGAAACTCAACCGTAGACACTCGGGAGAAAATAGAACACAAAATGCGGAAAAATCAACGCATAAAAAGCAAAACTCACCCGTAGTGAGAGGGGATAAAAATAACAAAGGCAACTCAAAAGACACCGAAAAAACTCGTCCCTACAGGCAAAAATGCCGCAACAAAACAAAACCACCAGATGTTGCAGGTTGTGTATGGATGTTGCATGCATGTGTATGGATGTTGCAGGTTTTTTTTTTTTTTTTTTTTAATGGCCCACCTCCACACCCCCACCAACTTTGGAGGACAACTTTGTTTTTATGTAAAGTTCAAATGACAATTATAACAATTATGTATAATATAGTGATAACAATATGCAAAGTGATAATTATTGGGGTTAGGTGGACCAAGAAAAGAGGGGAGAGAAAGAATAAAAAGGGAAAATACAAGGGCAGGGAAAAAAATAAAATAAATAAATAAGTAAATAAATATAAAACACAACCACCAGATGTTGCAGGTTGTGTTTGGATGTTGCAGGTTTTTTTTTTTTTTTTTTATGGCCCACCTCCACACCCCCACCATCTTTGGAGGACAACTTTGTTTTTATGTAAAGTTCAAATGACAATTATAACAATTATGTATAATATAGTGATAACAATATGCAATGTGATAATTATTGGGGTTAGGCGGACCAAGAAAAGAGGAGAAGAGAAAGAATAAAAAGGGAAAATACAAGGGCAGGGAAAAAATTTAAATAAATAAATATAATTTATTATTGCAGGTTGTGTATGGATGTTGCAGGTTTTTTTTTTTTTTTTATGCCCCACCTCTTTTTATGTAAAGTTCAAATGACAATTATAACAATTATGTATAATATAGTGATAATATGCAAAGTTATAATTATTGGGGTTAGGTGGAGGTTGCCGGTTGTGTTGGTGTTGCAACACCAACTGTAAACTGAAACTCAACCGTAGACACTCGGGAGAAAATAGAACACAAAATGCGGAAAAATCAACGCATAAAAAGCAAAACTCACCCGTAGTGAGAGGGGATAAAAATAACAAAGGCAACTCAAAAGACACCGAAAAAACTCGTCCCTACAGGCAAAAATGCCGCAACAAAACAAAACCACCAGATGTTGCAGGTTGTGTATGGATGTTGCATGCATGTGTATGGATGTTGCAGGTTTTTTTTTTTTTTTTAATGGCCCACCTCCACACCCCCACCAACTTTGGAGGACAACTTTGTTTTTATGTAAAGTTCAAATGACAATTATAACAATTATGTATAATATAGTGATAATATGCAAAGTGATAATTATTGGGGTTAGGTGGACCAAGAAAAGAGGGGAGAGAAAGAATAAAAAGGGAAAATACAAGGGCAGGGAAAAAAATAAAATAAATAAATAAGTAAATAAATATAAAACACAACCACCAGATGTTGCAGGTTGTGTTTGGATGTTGCAGGTTTTTTTTTTTTTTTTTAATGGCCCACCTCCACACCCCCACCATCTTTGGAGGACAACTTTGTTTTTATGTAAAGTTCAAATGACAATTATAACAATTATGTATAATATAGTGATAACAATATGCAATGTGATAATTATTGGGGTTAGGCGGACCAAGAAAAGAGGAGAAGAGAAAGAATAAAAAGGGAAAAGACAAGGGCAGGGGGAAAATAAATAAATAAATAAATATAAAACACAACCACCAGATGTTGCAGGTTGTGTATGGATGTTGCAGGTTGTGTATGGATGTTGCAGGTTTTTTTTTTTTTTTTTTTAATGGCCCACCTCCACCATCTTTGGAGGACAACTTTTTTTTATGTAAAGTTCAAATGACAATTATAACAATTATGTATAATATAGTGATAACAATATACAATGTGATAATTATTGGGGTTAGGTGGACCAAGAAAAGAGGGGAGAGAAAGAATAAAAAGGGAAAATACAAGGGCAGGGAAAAAAATTAAATAAATAAATAAATAAATATAAAACACAACCACCAGATGTTGCAGGTTGTGTATGGATGTTGCAGGTTTTTTTTTTTTTTTATGCCCCACCTCTTTTTATGTAAAGTTCAAATGACAATTATAACAATTATGTATAATATAGTGATAATATGCAAAGTTATAATTATTGGGGTTAGGTGGAGGTTGCCGGTTGTGTTGGTGTTGCAACACCAACTGTAAACTGAAACTCAACCGTAGACACTCGGGAGAAAATAGAACACAAAATGCGGAAAAATCAACGCATAAAAAGCAAAACTCACCCGTAGTGAGAGGGGATAAAAATAACAAAGGCAACTCAAAAGACACCGAAAAAACTCGTCCCTACAGGCAAAAATGCCGCAACAAAACAAAACCACCAGATGTTGCAGGTTGTGTATGGATGTTGCATGCATGTGTATGGATGTTGCAGGTTTTTTTTTTTTTTTTAATGGCCCACCTCCACACCCCCACCAACTTTGGAGGACAACTTTGTTTTTATGTAAAGTTCAAATGACAATTATAACAATTATGTATAATATAGTGATAACAATATGCAAAGTGATAATTATTGGGGTTAGGTTGTTGCAGGTTGTGTATGGATGGCCCATATGGAGGTGGGCCATAAATAATGGCCTACCTCCACCCCCCCCCCCCCCCCCCCCTCTTTACATAAAAACAAAGTTGTCCTCCAAAGTTCAAATGACAATTATAACAATTATGTATAATATAGTGATAACAATATGCAAAGTGATAATTATTGGGGTTAGGTGGACCAAGAAAAGAGGGGAGAGAAAGAATAAAAAGGGAAAATACAAGGGCAGGGAAAAAAATTAAATAAATAAATAAATAAATATAAAACACAACCACCAGATGTTGCAGGTTGTGTTTGGATGTTGCAGGTTTTTTTTTTTTTTTTTTTAATGGCCCACTTCCACACCCCCACCATCTTTGGAGGACAACTTTGTTTTTATGTAAAGTTCAAATGACAATTATAACAATTATGTATAATATAGTGATAACAATATGCAATGTGATAATTATTGGGGTTAGGTGGACCAAGAAAAGAGGAGAAGAGAAAGAATAAAAAGGGAAAAGACAAGGGCAGGGGGAAAATAAATAAATAAATATAAAACACAACCACCAGATGTTGCAGGTTGTGTATGGATGTTGCAGGTTTATTTTTATTTAATTTTTTTTTTAATGGCCCACCTCCACACCCCCACCATCTTTGGAGGACAACTTTTTTTATGTAAAGTTCAAATGACAATTATAACAATTATGTATAATATAGTGATAACAATATGCAATGTGATAATTATTGGGGTTAGGCGGACCAAGAAAA